>NW_028258724.1:0-49388 GCF_982586985.1 Callionymus lyra
AATTTTTTTTTTTTTTTTTTACCTCTTCAAAACTCAATTTTTTTTATTTTTTTTTACCTCTTCAAAACTCCAACTTTTTTTTTTTTTTTTTTACCTCTTCAAAACTCCACAATTTTTTTTATTTATTTTTTTTACCTCTTCAAAACTCCAACTTTTTTTTTTTTTTTTTTTACCTCTTCAAAACTCCAACATTGATTTTTTGTTCCTTTTTTTACCTCTTCAAAACTCCAACTTTTTTTTTTTTTTACCTCTTCAAAACTCATTTTTTTTTTTTTTTTTTACCTCTTCAAAACTCAATTTTTTTTTTTTTACCTATTAAAAACTCCTAAATTTTTTTTTTATTTTTTTTACCTCTTCAAAACTCCAACATTGATTTTTTGTTCCTTTTTTTACCTCTTGAAAACTCCAACTTTTTTTTTTTTTTTTACCTCTTCAAAACTCCACAATTTCTTTTTTTTTTTTTTACCTCTTCAAAACTCAATTTTTTTTTTTTTACCTCTTCAAAACTCCAACATTGATTTTTTGTTCCTTTTTTTACCTCTTCAAAACTCAATTTTTTTTTTTTTTTTACCTCTTCAAAACTCCAATTTTTTTTTTTTTTTTTACCTATTCAAAACTCCTAAATTTTTTTTTTTTTTTTTTACCTCTTCAAAACTCCACAATTTATTTTTTTTTTTAGCTCTTCAAAACTCAATTTTTTTTTTTTTTTTTACCTCTTCAAAACTCCACATTTTTTTTTTTTTTTTTTTTACCTCTTCAAAACTCCAACATTGATTTTTTGTTCCTTTTTTTACCTCTTCAAAACTCCAACTTTTTTTTTTTTTTTTACCTCTTCAAAACTCCAACATTGATTTTTTGTTCCTTTTTTTACCTCTTCAAAACTCCAACTTTTTTTTTTTTTTTTACCTCTTCAAAACTCCTAACTTTTTTTTTTTTTTTTACCTCTTCAAAACTCCACAATTTTTTTTTTTTTTTTTTTACCTCTTCAAAACTCCAACATTGATTTTTTGTTCCTTTTTTTACCTCTTCAAAACTCCAACTTTTTTTTTTTTTTTTACCTCTTCAAAACTCAATTTTTTTAATTTTTTTTTACCTCTTCAAAACTCCTAAATTTTTTTTTTATTTTTTTTACCTCTTCAAAACTCCACAATTTTTTTTTTTTGTTTTACCTCTTCAAAACTCCTAAATTTCTTTTTTTTTTTTACCTCTTCAAAACTCCACAATTTTTTTTTTTTTTTTTTACCTCTTCAAAACTCCACAATTTTTTTTTTTTTTTTTACCTATTCAAAACTCCTAAATTTTTTTTTTTTTTTTTTACCTCTTCAAAACTCCAACATTGATTTTTTGTTCCTTTTTTTACCTCTTCAAAACTCCAACTTTTTTTTTTTTTTTACCTCTTCAAAACTCATTTTTTTTTTTTTTTACCTCTTCAAAACTCCTAAATTTTTTTTTTTTTTTTTTTCCTCTTCAAAACTCCACAATTTTTTTTTTTTTTTACCTCTTCAAAACTCCTAAATTTTTTTTTTTTTTACCTCTTCAAAACTCCACAATTTTTTATTTTTTTTTTTACCTCTTCAAAACTCCACAATTTTTTTTTTTTTTTTTACCTCTTCAAAACTCCACAATTTTTTTTTTTTTTTTACCTATTCAAAACTCCTAAATTTTTTTTTTTTTTTTTTTACCTCTTCAAAACTCCAACATTGATTTTTTGTTCCTTTTTTTACCTCTTCAAAACTCCAATTTTTTTTATTTTTTTTTACCTCTTCAAAACTCCAACATTGATTTTTTGTTCCTTTTTTTACCTCTTCAAAACTCAAATTTTTTTTTTTTTTTTTTTTACCTCTTCAAAACTCTTTTTTTTTTTTTTTTTTTTACCTCTTCAAAACTCAATTTTTTTTTTTTTTTTTTTTTACCTCTTCAAAACTCCATTGATTTTTTGTTCCTTTTTTTACCTCTTCAAAACTCCAATTTTTTTTTTTTTTTTTACCTCTTCAAAACTCCAACTTTTTTTTTTTTTTTACCTCTTCAAAACTCCAACTTTTTTTTTTTTTACCTCTTCAAAACTCCAATATTTATTTTTTGTTCCTTTTTTTACCTCTTCAAAACTCAAATTTTTTTTTTTTTTTTTTTTACCTCTTCAAAACTCCATTGATTTTTTGTTCCTTTTTTTACCTCTTCAAAACTCCAAATTTTTTTTTTTTTTTTACCTCTTCAAAACTCCAACTTTTTTTTTTTTTTTTACCTCTTCAAAACTCCAACTTTTTTTTTTTTACCTCTTCAAAACTCCAACTTTTTTTTTTTTTTTTTTTACCTCTTCAAAACTCCAACATTGATTTTTTGTTCCTTTTTTTACCTCTTCAAAACTCCACATTTTTTTTTTTTTTTTTTTTTACCTCTTCAAACCTCCAACATTTTTTTTGTTTTTACCTCTTCAAAACTCCAACATTGATTTTTTGTTCCTTTTTTTACCTCTTCAAAACTCCATATTTTTTTTTTTTTTTTTTACCTCTTCAAAACTCCATTGATTTTTTGTTCCTTTTTTTACCTCTTCAAAACTCAAATTTTTTTTTTTTTTTTTTTTACCTCTTCAAAACTCAATTTTTTTTTTTTTTTTTTTTTTACCTCTTCAAAACTCCAACATTTATTTTTTGTTCCTTTTTTTACCTCTTCAAAACTCAATTTTTTTTTTTTTTTTTTTTTTACCTCTTCAAAACTCCATTGATTTTTGTTCCTTTTTTTACCTCTTCAAAACTCCAAATTTTTTTTTTTTTTTTACCTCTTCAAAACTCCAACTTTTTTTTTTTTTTTTACCTCTTCAAAACTCTACAGTTTTTTTTTTTTTTTTTTTACCTCTTCAAAACTCCAACTTTTTTTTTTTTACCTCTTCAAAACTCCACAATTTTTTTTATTTTTTTTTTTTACCTCTTCAAAACTCCAAATTTTTTTTTTTTTTTTTTACCTCTTCAAAACTCCAAATTTTATTTTTATTTTTTTTACCTCTTCAAAACTCCAACTTTTTTTTTTTTTTACCTCTTCAAAACTCTACAATTTTTTTTTATTTTTTTTTTACCTCTTCAAAACTCCAACTTTTTTTTTTTTTTACCTCTTCAAAACTCCAACATTGATTTTTTGTTCCTTTTTTTACCTCTTCAAAACTCCAAATTTTTTTTTTTTTTTTTTTTACCTCTTCAAAACTCAATTATTTTTTTTTTTTTTACCTCTTCAAAACTACAACTTTTTTTTTTTTACCTCTTCAAAACTCCAACTTTTTATTTTTTTTTACCTCTTCAAAACTCTACAATTTTTTTTTTTTTTTTTTTACCTCTTCAAAACTCCAACATTTTTTTTTTTTTTTACCTCTTCAAAACTCCAACATTGATTTTTTGTTCCTTTTTTTACCTCTTCAAAACTCCACAATTTTTTTTTTTTTTTTTTACCTCTACAAAACTCCAACATTTTTTTTTTTTTACCTCTTCAAAACTCCAACATTGATTTTTTGTTCCTTTTTTACCTCTTCAAAACTCCAACTTTTTTTTTTTTTTTACCTCTTCAAAACTCAATTTTTTTTTTTTTTTTTTACCTCTTCAAAACTCCAACTTTTTTTTTTTTTTACCTCTTCAAAACTCCACAATTTTTTTATTTTTTTTTTACCTCTTCAAAACTCCAACATTTTTTTTTTTTTACCTCTTCAAAACTCAATTTTTTTTTTTTTTTTTACCTCTTCAAAACTCCAACTTTTTTTTTTTTTTTTTACCTCTTCAAAACTCTACAATTTTTTTTTTTTTTTTTACCTCTTCAAAACTCCAACATTGATTTTTTGTTCCTTTTTTTACCTCTTCAAAACTCCACAATTTTTTTTTTTTTTTTTTTTTACCTCTTCAAAACTCCAACATTTTTTTTTTTTACCTCTTCAAAACTCCAATTTTTTTTTTTTTTACCTCTTCAAAACTCCAAATTTTTTTTTTTTTTCCTCTTCAAAACTCCTAAATTTTTTTTTTTTTTTTTTACCTCTTCAAAACTCCACACATTTTTTTATATTTTTTTTACCTCTTCAAAACTCCACAATTTTTTTTTTTTTTTTTTTACCTCTTCAAAACTACAACATTTTTTTTTTTTACCTCTTCAAAACTCCAATTTTTTTTTTTTTTTACCTCTTCAAAACTCCAAATTTTTTTTTTTTTTCCTCTTCAAAACTCCTAAATTTTTTTTTTTTTTTTTTACCTCTTCAAAACTCCACACATTTTTTTATATTTTTTTTACCTCTTCAAAACTCCACAATTTTTTTTTTTTTTTTTTTTACCTCTTCAAAACTACAACTTTTTTTTTTTTTTACCTCTTCAAAACTACAACTTTTTTTTTTTTTTCCTCTTCAAAACTCCTAAATTTTTTTTTTTTTTTTTTACCTCTTCAAAACTCCACACATTTTTTTATATTTTTTTTACCTCTTCAAAACTCCAAATTTTTTTTTTTTTTCCTCTTCAAAACTCCTAAATTTTTTTTTTTTTTTTTTACCTCTTCAAAACTCCACACATTTTTTTATATTTTTTTTACCTCTTCAAAACTCCACAATTTTTTTTTTTTTTTTTTTTACCTCTTCAAAACTACAACTTTTTTTTTTTTTTACCTCTTCAAAACTCCAACTTTTTTTTTTTTTTTTTTTACCTCTTCAAAACTCCAACATTGATTTTTTGTTCCTTTTTTTACCTCTTCAAAACTCCACAATTTTTTTTTTTTTTTTTTTTACCTCTTCAAAACTCCAACTTTTTATTTTTTTTTACCTCTTCAAAACTCTACAATTTTTTTTTTTTTTTTTTTTTACCTCTTCAAAACTCCAACTTTTTTTTTTTTTTTTTTTACCTCTTCAAAACTCCAACATTTATTTTTTGTTCCTTTTTTTACCTCTTCAAAACTCAAATTTTTTTTTTTTTTTTTTTTACCTCTTCAAAACTCCATTGATTTTTTGTTCCTTTTTTTACCTCTTCAAAACTCCAAATTTTTTTTTTTTTTTTACCTCTTCAAAACTCCAACTTTTTTTTTTTTTTTTACCTCTTCAAAACTCCAACTTTTTTTTTTTTTACCTCTTCAAAACTCCAACTTTTTTTTTTTTTTTTTTTACCTCTTCAAAACTCCAACATTGATTTTTTGTTCCTTTTTTTACCTCTTCAAAACTCCACAATTTTTTTTTTTTTTTTTTTTTACCTCTTCAAAACTCCAACATTTTTTTTGTTTTTACCTCTTCAAAACTCCAACATTGATTTTTTGTTCCTTTTTTTACCTCTTCAAAACTCAAATTTTTTTTTTTTTTTTTTTTACCTCTTCAAAACTCAATTTTTTTTTATTTTTTTTTTTACCTCTTCAAAACTCCAACATTTATTTTTTGTTCCTTTTTTTACCTCTTCAAAACTCAATTTTTTTTTTTTTTTTTTTTACCTCTTCAAAACTCCATTGATTTTTGTTCCTTTTTTTACCTCTTCAAAACTCCAAATTTTTTTTTTTTTTTTACCTCTTCAAAACTCCAACTTTTTTTTTTTTTTTTACCTCTTCAAAACTCTACAGTTTTTTTTTTTTTTTTTTTTACCTCTTCAAAACTCCAACTTTTTTTTTTTTTACCTCTTCAAAACTCCACAATTTTTTTTATTTTTTTTTTTTACCTCTTCAAAACTCCAACTTTTTTTTTTTTTTACCTCTTCAAAACTCCAACATTGATTTTTTGTTCCTTTTTTTACCCCTTCAAAACTCCAATTTTTTTTTTTTTTTTTTTTACCTCTTCAAAACTCCAAATTTTTTTTTTTTTTTTTTACCTCTTCAAAACTCCAAATTTTATTTTTATTTTTTTTACCTCTTCAAAACTCCAACTTTTTTTTTTTTTTTACCTCTTCAAAACTCCAACTTTTTTTTTTTTTTTTTTTACCTCTTCAAAACTCCACAAATTTTTTTATTTATTTTTTTTACCTCTTCAAAACTCCAACTTTTTTTTTTTTTTTTTTACCTCTTCAAAACTCCAACATTGATTTTTTGTTCCTTTTTTTACCTCTTCAAAACTCCAACTTTTTTTTTTTTTTACCTCTTCAAAACTCATTTTTTTTTTTTTTTTTACCTCTTCAAAACTCAATTTTTTTTTTTTTACCTCTTCAAAACTCCAACATTGATTTTTTGTTCCTTTTTTTACCTCTTGAAAACTCCAACTTTTTTTTTTTTTTTTACCTCTTCAAAACTCCACAATTTCTTTTTTTTTTTTTTACCTCTTCAAAACTCAATTTTTTTTTTTTTACCTCTTCAAAACTCCAACATTGATTTTTTGTTCCTTTTTTTACCTCTTCAAAACTCAATTTTTTTTTTTTTTTTACCTCTTCAAAACTCCAATTTTTTTTTTTTTTTTTTACCTATTCAAAACTCCTAAATTTTTTTTTTTTTTTTTTACCTCTTCAAAACTCCACACATTTTTTTATATTTTTTTTACCTCTTCAAAACTCCACAATTTTTTTTTTTTTTTTTTTACCTCTTCAAAACTACAACTTTTTTTTTTTTTTACCTCTTCAAAACTCCAACTTTTTTTTTTTTTTTTTTTACCTCTTCAAAACTCCACAATTTTTTTTTTTTTTTTTTTTTACCTCTTCAAAACTCCAACATTGATTTTTTGTTCCTTTTTTTACCTCTTCAAAACTCCACAATTTTTTTTTTTTTTTTTTTACCTCTTCAAAACTCCAACTTTTTATTTTTTTTTACCTCTTCAAAACTCTACAATTTTTTTTTTTTTTTTTTTTTACCTCTTCAAAACTCCAACTTTTTTTTTTTTTTTTTTTACCTCTTCAAAACTCCAACTTTTTTTTTTTTACCTCTTCAAAACTCCAACATTTATTTTTTGTTCCTTTTTTTACCTCTTCAAAACTCAAATTTTTTTTTTTTTTTTTTTTACCTCTTCAAAACTCCATTGATTTTTTGTTCCTTTTTTTACCTCTTCAAAACTCCAAATTTTTTTTTTTTTTTTACCTCTTCAAAACTCCAACTTTTTTTTTTTTTTTTACCTCTTCAAAACTCCAACTTTTTTTTTTTTTACCTCTTCAAAACTCCAACTTTTTTTTTTTTTTTTTTTACCTCTTCAAAACTCCAACATTGATTTTTTGTTCCTTTTTTTACCTCTTCAAAACTCCACAATTTTTTTTTTTTTTTTTTTTTACCTCTTCAAAACTCCAACATTTTTTTTGTTTTTACCTCTTCAAAACTCCAACATTGATTTTTTGTTCCTTTTTTTACCTCTTCAAAACTCAAATTTTTTTTTTTTTTTTTTTACCTCTTCAAAACTCAATTTTTTTTTATTTTTTTTTTTACCTCTTCAAAACTCCAACATTGATTTTTTGTTCCTTTTTTTACCTCTTCAAAACTCCTAAATTTTTTATTTTTTTTTACCTCTTCAAAACTCCACAATTTTTTTTATTTATTTTTTTTACCTCTTCAATACTCCAAATTTTATTTTTTTATTTTTTTACCTCTTCAAAACTCCACAATTTTTTTTATTTATTTTTTTTACCTCTTCAATACTCCAAATTTTATTTTTTTTTACCTCTTCAAAACTCCACAATTTTTTTTATATATATTTTTTTACCTCTTCAAAACTCCAACTTTTTTTTTTTTTTTTTTTACCTCTTCAAAACTCCACAATTTTTTTTATTTATTTTTTTTACCTCTTCAATACTCCAAATTTTATTTTTTTTTACCTCTTCAAAACTCCACAATTTTTTTTTTTTTTTTTTTTACCTCTTCAAAACTCCATTTTTTTTTTTTTTTACCTCTTCAAAACTCCAACATTGATTTTTTGTTCCTTTTTTTACCTCTTCAAAATTCAATTTTTTTTTATTTTTTTTTTTATCTCTTCAAAACTCCAACATTGATTTTTTGTTCCTTTTTTTACCTCTTCAAAACTCCAAATTTTTTTTTTTTTTTTTTTTTACCTCTTCAAAACTCAATTTTTTTTTTTTTTTTTTTTTTACCTCTTCAAAACTCCAACATTTTTTTTTTTTACCTCTTCAAATCTCTACAATTTTTTTTTTTTTTTTTTTTTACCTCTTCAAAACTCCAACATTTTTTTTTTTTTTACCTCTTCAAAACTCCAACATTGATTTTTTGTTCCTTTTTTTACCTCTTCAAAACTCCACATTTTTTTTTATTTTTTTTTTTTACCTCTTCAAAACTCCAACTTTTTTATTTTTTTTTACCTCTTCAAAACTCTACAATTTTATTTATTTATTTTTTTACCTCTTCAAAACTCCAACATTGATTTTTTGTTCCTTTTTTTACCTCTTCAAAACTCCAACTTTTTTTTTTTTTTTACCTCTTCAAAACTCCAACATTGATTTTTTGTTCCTTTTTTTACCTCTTCAAAACTCAATTTTTTTTAATTTTTTTTTTACCTCTTCAAAACTCCAACATTGATTTTTTGTTCCTTTTTTTACCTCTTCAAAACTCCAAATATTTTTTTTTTTTTTTTTTTACCTCTTCAAAACTCTTTTTTTTTTTTTTTTACCTCTTCAAAACTACAACTTTTTTTTTTTTTTACCTCTTCAAAACTCCAAATTTTTTTATTTTTTTTTTTTACCTCTTCAAAACTACAACTTTTTTTTTTTTTACCTCTTCAAAACTCCAACTTTTTTTTTTTTTTTTTTACCTCTTCAAAACTCCAACTTTTTTTTTTTTACCTCTTCAAAACTCCAACATTGATTTTTTGTTCCTTTTTTTACCTCTTCAAAACTCCACAATTTTTTTTTATTTTTTTTTTACCTCTTCAAAACTCCAACTTTTTATTTTTTTTTACCTCTTCAAAACTCTAAAATTTTTTTTTTTTTTTTTTTTACCTCTTCAAAACTCCAACATTTTTATTTTTTTTTACCTCTTCAAAACTCTACAATTTTTTTTTTTTTTTTTTTACCTCTTCAAAACTCCAACATTGATTTTTTGTTCCTTTTTTTACCTCTTCAAAACTCCAACTTTTTTTTTTTTTACCTCTTCAAAACTCAATTTTTTTTTTTTTTTTTTTTACCTCTTCAAAACTCAATTTTTTTTTTTTTTTTTTTTTACCTCTTCAAAACTCCAACATTGATTTTTTGTTCCTTTTTTTACCTCTTCAAAACTCCAAATTTTATTTTATTTTTTTTTATCTCTTCAAAACTCCAAATTTTTTTTTTTTTTTTTACCTCTTCAAAACTCCAACTTTTTTTTTTTTTACCTCTTCAAAACTCCAAATTTTTTTATTTTTTTTTTAACCTCTTCAAAACTCCAACTTTTTTTTTTTTTTTTACCTCTTCAAAACTCTACAATTTTTTTTTTTTTTTTTTTTTTACCTCTTCAAAACTCCAACTTTTTTTTTATTTTACCTCTTCAAAACTCCAACTTTTTTTTTTTTTTTTTACCTCTTCAAAACTCCAACATTGATTTTTTGTTCCTTTTTTTACCTCTTCAAAACTCCAACTTTTTTTTTTTTTACCTCTTCAAAACTCAATTTTTTTTTTTTTTTTTTTTACCTCTTCAAAACTCCAACATTGATTTTTTGTTCCTTTTTTTACCTCTTCAAAACTCCAAATTTTATTTTATTTTTTTTTACCTCTTCAAAACTCCAAATTTTTTTTTTTTTTTTTTACCTCTTCAAAACTCCAACTTTTTTTTTTTTACCTCTTCAAAACTCCAAATTTTTTTATTTTTTTTTTAACCTCTTCAAAACTCCAACTTTTTTTTTTTTTTTTTACCTCTTCAAAACTCTACAATTTTTTTTTTTTTTTTTTACCTCTTCAAAACTCCAAATTTTATTTTATTTTTTTTTACCTCTTCAAAACTCCAAATTTTTTTTTTTTTTTTTTACCTCTTCAAAACTCCAACTTTTTTTTTTTTACCTCTTCAAAACTCCAAATTTTTTTATTTTTTTTTTAACCTCTTCAAAACTCCATTTTTTTTTTTTTTTACCTCTTCAAAACTCCAACATTGATTTTTTGTTCCTTTTTTTACCTCTTCAAAATTCAATTTTTTTTTATTTTTTTTTTTATCTCTTCAAAACTCCAACATTGATTTTTTGTTCCTTTTTTTACCTCTTCAAAACTCCAAATTTTTTTTTTTTTTTTTTTTTACCTCTTCAAAACTCAATTTTTTTTTTTTTTTTTTTTACCTCTTCAAAACTCCAACATTTTTTTTTTTTACCTCTTCAAATCTCTACAATTTTTTTTTTTTTTTTTTTTTACCTCTTCAAAACTCCAACATTTTTTTTTTTTTTACCTCTTCAAAACTCCACATTTTTTTTTATTTTTTTTTTTACCTCTTCAAAACTCCAACTTTTTTATTTTTTTTTACCTCTTCAAAACTCTACAATTTTATTTATTTATTTTTTTACCTCTTCAAAACTCCAACATTGATTTTTTGTTCCTTTTTTTACCTCTTCAAAACTCCAACTTTTTTTTTTTTTTTACCTCTTCAAAACTCCAACATTGATTTTTTGTTCCTTTTTTTACCTCTTCAAAACTCAATTTTTTTTTATTTTTTTTTTACCTCTTCAAAACTCCAACATTGATTTTTTGTTCCTTTTTTTACCTCTTCAAAACTCCAAATATTTTTTTTTTTTTTTTTTTACCTCTTCAAAACTCTTTTTTTTTTTTTTTACCTCTTCAAAACTACAACTTTTTTTTTTTTTACCTCTTCAAAACTCCAAATTTTTTTTTTTTTTTTTTTTACCTCTTCAAAACTACAACTTTTTTTTTTTTTACCTCTTCAAAACTCCAACTTTTTTTTTTTTTTTTTTACCTCTTCAAAACTCCAACTTTTTTTTTTTTACCTCTTCAAAACTCCAACATTGATTTTTTGTTCCTTTTTTTACCTCTTCAAAACTCCACAATTTTTTTTTTTTTTTTTTTTACCTCTTCAAAACTCCAACTTTTTATTTTTTTTTACCTCTTCAAAACTCTAAAATTTTTTTTTTTTTTTTTTTTTACCTCTTCAAAACTCCAACATTTTTATTTTTTTTTACCTCTTCAAAACTCTACAATTTTTTTTTTTTTTTTTTTACCTCTTCAAAACTCCAACATTGATTTTTTGTTCCTTTTTTTACCTCTTCAAAACTCCAACTTTTTTTTTTTTTACCTCTTCAAAACTCAATTTTTTTTTTTTTTATTTTTTACCTCTTCAAAACTCAATTTTTTTTTTTTTTTTTTTTACCTCTTCAAAACTCCAACATTGATTTTTTGTTCCTTTTTTTACCTCTTCAAAACTCCAAATTTTATTTTATTTTTTTTTATCTCTTCAAAACTCCAAATTTTTTTTTTTTTTTTTACCTCTTCAAAACTCCAACTTTTTTTTTTTTTACCTCTTCAAAACTCCAAATTTTTTTATTTTTTTTTTAACCTCTTCAAAACTCCAACTTTTTTTTTTTTTTTTACCTCTTCAAAACTCTACAATTTTTTTTTTTTTTTTTTTTTTACCTCTTCAAAACTCCAACTTTTTTTTTATTTTACCTCTTCAAAACTCCAACTTTTTTTTTTTTTTTTTACCTCTTCAAAACTCCAACATTGATTTTTTGTTCCTTTTTTTACCTCTTCAAAACTCCAACTTTTTTTTTTTTTACCTCTTCAAAACTCAATTTTTTTTTTTTTTTTTTTTACCTCTTCAAAACTCCAACATTGATTTTTTGTTCCTTTTTTTACCTCTTCAAAACTCCAAATTTTATTTTATTTTTTTTTACCTCTTCAAAACTCCAAATTTTTTTTTTTTTTTTTTACCTCTTCAAAACTCCAACTTTTTTTTTTTTACCTCTTCAAAACTCTACAATTTTTTTTTTTTTTTTTTTTTACCTCTTCAAAACTCCAACTTTTTTTTATTTTACCTCTTCAAAACTCCAACTTTTTTTTTTTTTTTTTTACCTCTTCAAAACTCCAACATTGATTTTTTGTTCCTTTTTTTACCTCTTCAAAACTCCAACTTTTTTTTTTTTTACCTCTTCAAAACTCAATTTTTTTTTTTTTTTTTTTTACCTCTTCAAAACTCCAACATTGATTTTTTGTTCCTTTTTTTACCTCTTCAAAACTCCAAATTTTTTTTTTTTTTTTACCTCTTCAAAACTCCAATTTTTTTTTTTTTTTTTTACCTCTTCAAAACTCCAACTTTTTTTTTTTTTTTTACCTCTTCAAAACTCCAACTTTTTTTTTTTTTTTTACCTCTTCAAAACTCCAAATTTTTTTTTTTTTTTTACCTCTTCAAAACTCCAACTTTTTTTTTTTTTACCTCTTCAAAACTCCAACTTTTTTTTTTTTTTTTTTTACCTCTTCAAAACTCCAACATTGATTTTTTGTTCCTTTTTTTACCTCTTCAAAACTCCAACTTTTTTTTTTTTTTTTTTTACCTCTTCAAAACTCCAACATTGATTTTTTGTTCCTTTTTTTACCTCTTCAAAACTCCACAATTTTTTTTAATTTTTTTTTTACCTCTTCAAAACTCCAACATTGATTTTTTGTTCCTTTTTTTACCTCTTCAAGACTCAATTTTTTTTAATTTTTTTTTTACCTCTTCAAAACTCCAACATTTTTTTTTTTTACCTCTTCAAAACTCAATTTTTTTTTTTTTTTTTTTTATCTCTTCAAAACTCCAACATTTTTTTTTTTTTACCTCTTCAAAACTCCACAAATTTTTTTATATTTTTTTTACCTCTTCAAAACTCCACAATTTATTTTTTTTTTTTACCTCTTCAAAACTCCAACATTGATTTTTTGTTCCTTTTTTTACCTCTTCAAAACTCCACAATTTTTTTTTTTTTTTTTTTTTTACCTCTTCAAAACTCATTTATTTTATTTTTTTTTTACCTCTTCAAAACTCCAACTTTTCTTTTTTTTTTTACCTCTTCAAAACTCCACAATTTTTTTTTTTTTTTTTTTTTACCTCTTCAAAACTACAACTTTTTTTTTTTTTACCTCTTCAAAACTCCAACTTTTTTTTTTTTTTTTTTACCTCTTCAAAACTCCAACTTTTTTTTTTTTACCTCTTCAAAACTCCAACATTGATTTTTTGTTCCTTTTTTTACCTCTTCAAAACTCCACAATTTTTTTTTATTTTTCTTTTACCTCTTCAAAACTCCAACATTTTTTTTTTTTTTACCTCTTCAAAACTCCAACATTGATTTTTTGTTCCTTTTTTTACCTCTTCAAAACTCCAACTTTTTTTTTCTTTTTACCTCTTCAAAACTCAATTTTTTTTTATTTTTTTTTTACCTCTTCAAAACTCCAACATTGATTTTTTGTTCCTTTTTTTACCTCTTCAAAACTCCTAAATTTTTTATTTTTTTTTACCTCTTCAAAACTCCAACATTGATTTTTTGTTCCTTTTTTTACCTCTTCAAAACTCCACAATTTTTTTTTATTTTTCTTTTACCTCTTCAAAACTCCACAATTTTTTTTTTTTTTTTTTTTACCTCTTCAAAACTCCAACATTTTTTTTTTTTTTACCTCTTCAAAACTCCAACATTGATTTTTTGTTCCTTTTTTTACCTCTTCAAAACTCCAACTTTTTTTTTCTTTTTACCTCTTCAAAACTCAATTTTTTTTAATTTTTTTTTTTACCTCTTCAAAACTCCAACATTGATTTTTTGTTCCTTTTTTTACCTCTTCAAAACTCCTAAATTTTTTATTTTTTTTTACCTCTTCAAAACTCCACAATTTTTTTTATTTATTTTTTTTACCTCTTCAATACTCCAAATTTTATTTTTTTTTACCTCTTCAAAACTCCACAATTTTTTTTATATATTTTTTTTACCTCTTCAAAACTCCAACTTTTTTTTTTTTTTTTTTTTACCTCTTCAAAACTCCACAATTTTTTTTATTTATTTTTTTTACCTCTTCAATACTCCAAATTTTATTTTTTTTTACCTCTTCAAAACTCCACAATTTTTTTTATATATTTTTTTTTACCTCTTCAAAACTCCAACTTTTTTTTTTTTTTTTTTTACCTCTTCAAAACTCCACAATTTTTTTTATTTATTTTTTTTACCTCTTCAATACTCCAAATTTTATTTTTTTTTACCTCTTCAAAACTCCACAATTTTTTTTTTTTTTTTTTTTACCTCTTCAAAACTCCATTTTTTTTTTTTTTTACCTCTTCAAAACTCCAACATTGATTTTTTGTTCCTTTTTTTACCTCTTCAAAATTCAATTTTTTTTTATTTTTTTTTTTATCTCTTCAAAACTCCAACATTGATTTTTTGTTCCTTTTTTTACCTCTTCAAAACTCCAAATTTTTTTTTTTTTTTTTTTTTTACCTCTTCAAAACTCAATTTTTTTTTTTTTTTTTTTTACCTCTTCAAAACTCCAACATTTTTTTTTTTTACCTCTTCAAATCTCTACAATTTTTTTTTTTTTTTTTTTTTACCTCTTCAAAACTCCAACATTGATTTTTTGTTCCTTTTTTTACCTCTTCAAAACTCCACATTTTTTTTTATTTTATTTTTTTACCTCTTCAAAACTCCAACTTTTTTATTTTTTTTTACCTCTTCAAAACTCTACAATTTTATTTATTTATTTTTTTACCTCTTCAAAACTCCAACATTGATTTTTTGTTCCTTTTTTTACCTCTTCAAAACTCCAACTTTTTTTTTTTTTTTACCTCTTCAAAACTCCAACATTGATTTTTTGTTCCTTTTTTTACCTCTTCAAAACTCAATTTTTTTTTATTTTTTTTTTACCTCTTCAAAACTCCAACATTGATTTTTTGTTCCTTTTTTTACCTCTTCAAAACTCCAAATATTTTTTTTTTTTTTTTTTTACCTCTTCAAAACTCTTTTTTTTTTTTTTTACCTCTTCAAAACTCCAACTTTTTTTTTTTTTTTACCTCTTCAAAACTCCAAATTTTTTTTTTTTTTTTTTTTACCTCTTCAAAACTACAACTTTTTTTTTTTTTACCTCTTCAAAACTCCAACTTTTTTTTTTTTTTTTTTACCTCTTCAAAACTCCAACTTTTTTTTTTTTACCTCTTCAAAACTCCAACATTGATTTTTTGTTCCTTTTTTTACCTCTTCAAAACTCCACAATTTTTTTTTATTTTTTTTTTACCTCTTCAAAACTCCAACTTTTTATTTTTTTTTACCTCTTCAAAACTCTAAAATTTTTTTTTTTTTTTTTTTTACCTCTTCAAAACTCCAACATTTTTATTTTTTTTTACCTCTTCAAAACTCTACAATTTTTTTTTTTTTTTTTTTACCTCTTCAAAACTCCAACATTGATTTTTTGTTCCTTTTTTTACCTCTTCAAAACTCCAACTTTTTTTTTTTTTACCTCTTCAAAACTCAATTTTTTTTTTTTTTTTTTTTACCTCTTCAAAACTCAATTTTTTTTTTTTTTTTTTTTACCTCTTCAAAACTCCAACATTGATTTTTTGTTCCTTTTTTTACCTCTTCAAAACTCCAAATTTTATTTTATTTTTTTTTATCTCTTCAAAACTCCAAATTTTTTTTTTTTTTTTTAACCTCTTCAAAACTCCAACTTTTTTTTTTTTTTTTACCTCTTCAAAACTCTACAATTTTTTTTTTTTTTTTTTTTTTACCTCTTCAAAACTCCAACTTTTTTTTTTTTTTTTACCTCTTCAAAACTCTACAATTTTTTTTTTTTTTTTTTTTTACCTCTTCAAAACTCCAACTTTTTTTTTATTTTACCTCTTCAAAACTCCAACTTTTTTTTTTTTTTTTTACCTCTTCAAAACTCCAACATTGATTTTTTGTTCCTTTTTTTACCTCTTCAAAACTCCAACTTTTTTTTTTTTTACCTCTTCAAAACTCAATTTTTTTTTTTTTTTTTTTTACCTCTTCAAAACTCCAACATTGATTTTTTGTTCCTTTTTTTACCTCTTCAAAACTCCAAATTTTATTTTATTTTTTTTTACCTCTTCAAAACTCCAAATTTTTTTTTTTTTTTTTTACCTCTTCAAAACTCCAACTTTTTTTTTTTTACCTCTTCAAAACTCCAAATTTTTTTTTTTTTTTTTTAACCTCTTCAAAACTCCAACTTTTTTTTTTTTTTTTACCTCTTCAAAACTCTACAATTTTTTTTTTTTTTTTTTTTTTACCTCTTCAAAACTCCAACTTTTTTTTATTTTACCTCTTCAAAACTCCAACTTTTTTTTTTTTTTTTTTACCTCTTCAAAACTCCAACATTGATTTTTTGTTCCTTTTTTTACCTCTTCAAAACTCCAACTTTTTTTTTTTTTACCTCTTCAAAACTCAATTTTTTTTTTTTTTTTTTTTACCTCTTCAAAACTCCAACATTGATTTTTTGTTCCTTTTTTTACCTCTTCAAAACTCCAAATTTTTTTTTTTTTTTTTACCTCTTCAAAACTCCAATTTTTTTTTTTTTTTTTTACCTCTTCAAAACTCCAACTTTTTTTTTTTTTTTTACCTCTTCAAAACTCCAACTTTTTTTTTTTTTTTTACCTCTTCAAAACTACAAATTTTTTTTTTTTTTTTACCTCTTCAAAACTCCAACTTTTTTTTTTTTTACCTCTTCAAAACTCCAACTTTTTTTTTTTTTTTTTTTACCTCTTCAAAACTCCAACATTGATTTTTTGTTCCTTTTTTTACCTCTTCAAAACTCCAACTTTTTTTTTTTTTTTTTTTACCTCTTCAAAACTCCAACATTGATTTTTTGTTCCTTTTTTTACCTCTTCAAAACTCCACAATTTTTTTTAATTTTTTTTTTACCTCTTCAAAACTCCAACATTGATTTTTTGTTCCTTTTTTTACCTCTTCAAGACTCAATTTTTTTTAATTTTTTTTTTACCTCTTCAAAACTCCAACATTTTTTTTTTTTACCTCTTCAAAACTCAATTTTTTTTTTTTTTTTTTTATCTCTTCAAAACTCCAACATTTTTTTTTTTTTACCTCTTCAAAACTCCACAAATTTTTTTATATTTTTTTTACCTCTTCAAAACTCCACAATTTATTTATTTTTTTTACCTCTTCAAAACTCCAACATTGATTTTTTGTTCCTTTTTTTACCTCTTCAAAACTCCACAATTTTTTTTTTTTTTTTTTTTTTACCTCTTCAAAACTCATTTATTTTATTTTTTTTTTACCTCTTCAAAACTCCAACTTTTCTTTTTTTTTTTACCTCTTCAAAACTCCACAATTTTTTTTTTTTTTTTTTTTACCTCTTCAAAACTACAACTTTTTTTTTTTTTACCTCTTCAAAACTCCAACTTTTTTTTTTTTTTTTTTACCTCTTCAAAACTCCAACTTTTTTTTTTTTACCTCTTCAAAACTCCAACATTGATTTTTTGTTCCTTTTTTTACCTCTTCAAAACTCCACAATTTTTTTTTATTTTTCTTTTACCTCTTCAAAACTCCAACATTTTTTTTTTTTTTACCTCTTCAAAACTCCAACATTGATTTTTTGTTCCTTTTTTTACCTCTTCAAAACTCCAACTTTTTTTTTTTTTTTTTACCTCTTCAAAACTCTACAATTTTTTTTTTTTTTTTTTTTTTTACCTCTTCAAAACTCCAACTTTTTTTTTATTTTACCTCTTCAAAACTCCAACTTTTTTTTTTTTTTTTTTTACCTCTTCAAAACTCCAACATTGATTTTTTGTTCCTTTTTTTACCTCTTCAAAACTCAATTTTTTTTTTTTTTTTTACCTCTTCAAAACTCCTAAACTTTTTTTTTTTTTTTACCTCTTCAAAACTCCAACTTTTTTTTTTTTTTTACCTCTTCAAAACTCCAACTTTTTTTTTTTTTTACCTCTTCAAAACTCCAACTTTTTTTTTTTTTTTTTTACCTCTTCAAAACTCCAACATTGATTTTTTGTTCCTTTTTTTACCTCTTCAAAACTCCAACTTTTTTTTTTTTTACCTCTTCAAAACTCAATTTTTTTTTTTTTTTTTTTTACCTCTTCAAAACTCCAACATTGATTTTTTGTTCCTTTTTTTACCTCTTCAAAACTCCAAATTTTATTTTATTTTTTTTTATCTCTTCAAAACTCCAAATTTTTTTTTTTTTTTTTACCTCTTCAAAACTCCAACTTTTTTTTTTTTTACCTCTTCAAAACTCCAAATTTTTTTATTTTTTTTTTAACCTCTTCAAAACTCCAACTTTTTTTTTTTTTTTTACCTCTTCAAAACTCTACAATTTTTTTTTTTTTTTTTTTTTTTACCTCTTCAAAACTCCAACTTTTTTTTTATTTTACCTCTTCAAAACTCCAACTTTTTTTTTTTTTTTTTACCTCTTCAAAACTCCAACATTGATTTTTTGTTCCTTTTTTTACCTCTTCAAAACTCCAACTTTTTTTTTTTTTACCTCTTCAAAACTCAATTTTTTTTTTTTTTTTTTTTACCTCTTCAAAACTCCAACATTGATTTTTTGTTCCTTTTTTTACCTCTTCAAAACTCCAAATTTTATTTTATTTTTTTTTACCTCTTCAAAACTCCAAATTTTTTTTTTTTTTTTTTACCTCTTCAAAACTCCAACTTTTTTTTTTTTACCTCTTCAAAACTCCAAATTTTTTTATTTTTTTTTTAACCTCTTCAAAACTCCAACTTTTTTTTTTTTTTTTACCTCTTCAAAACTCTACAATTTGTTTTTTTTTTTTTTTTTTACCTCTTCAAAACTCCAACTTTTTTTTTATTTTACCTCTTCAAAACTCCAACTTTTTTTTTTTTTTTTTTACCTCTTCAAAACTCCAACATTGATTTTTTGTTCCTTTTTTTACCTCTTCAAAACTCCAACTTTTTTTTTTTTTACCTCTTCAAAACTCAATTTTTTTTTTTTTTTTTTTTACCTCTTCAAAACTCCAACATTGATTTTTTGTTCCTTTTTTTACCTCTTCAAAACTCCAAATTTTTTTTTTTTTTTTACCTCTTCAAAACTCCAATTTTTTTTTTTTTTTTTACCTCTTCAAAACTCCAACTTTTTTTTTTTTTTTTACCTCTTCAAAACTCCAACTTTTTTTTTTTTTTTTACCTCTTCAAAACTCCAATTTTTTTTTTTTTTTTTACCTCTTCAAAACTCCAACTTTTTTTTTTTTTACCTCTTCAAAACTCCAACTTTTTTTTTTTTTTTTTTTACCTCTTCAAAACTCCAACATTGATTTTTTGTTCCTTTTTTTACCTCTTCAAAACTCCAACTTTTTTTTTTTTTTTTTTTACCTCTTCAAAACTCCAACATTGATTTTTTGTTCCTTTTTTTACCTCTTCAAAACTCCACAATTTTTTTTTTTTTTTTTTTTACCTCTTCAAAACTCCAACATTGATTTTTTGTTCCTTTTTTTACCTCTTCAAGACTCAATTTTTTTTAATTTTTTTTTTACCTCTTCAAAACTCCAACATTTTTTTTTTTTACCTCTTCAAAACTCCACAATTTATTTATTTTTTTTACCTCTTCAAAACTCCAACATTGATTTTTTGTTCCTTTTTTTACCTCTTCAAAACTCCACAATTTTTTTTTTTTTTTTTTTTTTACCTCTTCAAAACTCATTTATTTTATTTTTTTTTTACCTCTTCAAAACTCCAACTTTTCTTTTTTTTTTTACCTCTTCAAAACTCCACAATTTTTTTTTTTTTTTTTTTTTACCTCTTCAAAACTACAACTTTTTTTTTTTTTACCTCTTCAAAACTCCAACTTTTTTTTTTTTTTTTTTACCTCTTCAAAACTCCAACTTTTTTTTTTTTACCTCTTCAAAACTCCAACATTGATTTTTTGTTCCTTTTTTTACCTCTTCAAAACTCCACAATTTTTTTTTATTTTTCTTTTACCTCTTCAAAACTCCAACATTTTTTTTTTTTTTACCTCTTCAAAACTCCAACATTGATTTTTTGTTCCTTTTTTTACCTCTTCAAAACTCCAACTTTTTTTTTCTTTTTACCTCTTCAAAACTCAATTTTTTTTTATTTATTTTTTTACCTCTTCAAAACTCCAACATTGATTTTTTGTTCCTTTTTTTACCTCTTCAAAACTCCTAAATTTTTTTTTTTTTTTTACCTCTTCAAAACTCCAACATTGATTTTTTGTTCCTTTTTTTACCTCTTCAAAACTCCACAATTTTTTTTTATTTTTCTTTTACCTCTTCAAAACTCCACAATTTTTTTTTTTTTTTTTTTTTACCTCTTCAAAACTCCAACATTTTTTTTTTTTTTACCTCTTCAAAACTCCAACATTGATTTTTTGTTCCTTTTTTTACCTCTTCAAAACTCCAACTTTTTTTTTCTTTTTACCTCTTCAAAACTCAATTTTTTTTTATTTTTTTTTTTACCTCTTCAAAACTCCACAATTTTTTTTTTTTTTTTTTTACCTCTTCAAAACTCCAACATTGATTTTTTGTTCCTTTTTTTACCTCTTCAAAACTCCAAATATTTTTTTTTTTTTTTTTTTACCTCTTCAAAACTCTTTTTTTTTTTTTTTTTACCTCTTCAAAACTCCAACTTTTTTTTTTTTTTACCTCTTCAAAACTCCAAATTTTTTTTTTTTTTTTTTACCTCTTCAAAACTCTACAATTTTTTTTTTTTTTTTTTTTTACCTCTTCAAAACTCCAACTTTTTTTTTTTTTTACCTCTTCAAAACTCCAACTTTTTTTTTTTTTTTTTTTACCTCTTCAAAACTCCAACATTGATTTTTTGTTCCTTTTTTTACCTCTTCAAAACTCAATTTTTTTTTTTTTTTTTACCTCTTCAAAACTCCAACTTTTTTTTTTTTTTTACCTCTTCAAAACTCCACAATTTTTTTTTTTTTTTTTTTACCTCTTCAAAACTCCAACTTTTTTTTTTTTTTACCTCTTCAAAACTCCAACTTTTTTTTTTTTTTACCTCTTCAAAACTCCAACTTTTTTTTTTTTTTTACCTCTTCAAAACTCCAACTTTTTTTTTTTTACCTCTTCAAAACTCCAAATTTTTTTTTTTTTTTTAACCTCTTCAAAACTCCAACTTTTTTTTTTTT
Organism: Callionymus lyra; assembly: GCF_982586985.1. Taxonomy (NCBI): domain Eukaryota; kingdom Metazoa; phylum Chordata; class Actinopteri; order Syngnathiformes; family Callionymidae; genus Callionymus; species Callionymus lyra. Next base: position 20,928 of record NW_028258724.1, read on the forward strand.
TTTACCTCTTCAAAACTCTACAATTTTTTTTTTTTTTTTTTTTTACCTCTTCAAAACTCCAACATTGATTTTTTGTTCCTTTTTTTACCTCTTCAAAACTCCAAATATTTTTTTTTTTTTTTTTTACCTCTTCAAAACTCTTTTTTTTTTTTTTTTTACCTCTTCAAAACTCCAACTTTTTTTTTTTTTTACCTCTTCAAAACTCCAAATTTTTTTTTTTTTTTTTTACCTCTTCAAAACTCTACAATTTTTTTTTTTTTTTTTTTTTACCTCTTCAAAACTCCAACTTTTTTTTTTTTTTACCTCTTCAAAACTCCAACTTTTTTTTTTTTTTACCTCTTCAAAACTCCAACTTTTTTTTTTTTTTTACCTCTTCAAAACTCCAACTTTTTTTTTTTTACCTCTTCAAAACTCCAAATTTTTTTTTTTTTTTTTTAACCTCTTCAAAACTCCAACTTTTTTTTTTTTTTTACCTCTTCAAAACTCTACAATTTTTTTTTTTTTTTTTTTTTACCTCTTCAAAACTCCAACTTTTTTTTTATTTTACCTCTTCAAAACTCCAACTTTTTTTTTTTTTTTTTTTACCTCTTCAAAACTCCAACATTGATTTTTTGTTCCTTTTTTTACCTCTTCAAAACTCAATTTTTTTTTATTTTTTTACCTCTTCAAAACTCCTAAACTTTTTTTTTTTTTTTACCTCTTCAAAACTCCAACTTTTTTTTTTTTTTTACCTCTTCAAAACTCCAACTTTTTTTTTTTTTTACCTCTTCAAAACTCCAACTTTTTTTTTTTTTTTTTTTACCTCTTCAAAACTCCAACATTGATTTTTTGTTCCTTTTTTTACCTCTTCAAAACTCCAACTTTTTTTTTTTTTACCTCTTCAAAACTCAATTTTTTTTTTTTTTTTTTTACCTCTTCAAAACTCCAACATTGATTTTTTGTTCCTTTTTTTACCTCTTCAAAACTCCAAATTTTATTTTATTTTTTTTTACCTCTTCAAAACTCCAAATTTTTTTTTTTTTTTTTTTACCTCTTCAAAACTCCAACTTTTTTTTTTTTACCTCTTCAAAACTCCAAATTTTTTTTTTTTTTTTTTAACCTCTTCAAAACTCCAACTTTTTTTTTTTTTTTTACCTCTTCAAAACTCTACAATTTTTTTTTTTTTTTTTTTTTTACCTCTTCAAAACTCCAACTTTTTTTTTATTTTACCTCTTCAAAACTCCAACTTTTTTTTTTTTTTTTTTACCTCTTCAAAACTCCAACATTGATTTTTTGTTCCTTTTTTTACCTCTTCAAAACTCCAACTTTTTTTTTTTTTACCTCTTCAAAACTCAATTTTTTTTTTTTTTTTTTTTACCTCTTCAAAACTCCAACATTGATTTTTTGTTCCTTTTTTTACCTCTTCAAAACTCCAAATTTTTTTTTTTTTTTTACCTCTTCAAAACTCCAACTTTTTTTTTTTTTTTTACCTCTTCAAAACTCCAAATTTTTTTTTTTTTTTTACCTCTTCAAAACTCCAACTTTTTTTTTTTTTACCTCTTCAAAACTCCAACTTTTTTTTTTTTTTTTTTTACCTCTTCAAAACTCCAACATTGATTTTTTGTTCCTTTTTTTACCTCTTCAAAACTCCAACTTTTTTTTTTTTTTTTTTTACCTCTTCAAAACTCCAACATTGATTTTTTGTTCCTTTTTTTACCTCTTCAAAACTCCACAATTTTTTTTTTTTTTTTTTTTACCTCTTCAAAACTCCAACATTGATTTTTTGTTCCTTTTTTTACCTCTTCAAGACTCAATTTTTTTTAAATTTTTTTTTACCTCTTCAAAACTCCAACATTTTTTTTTTTTACCTCTTCAAAACTCAATTTTTTTTTTATTTTTTTTTATCTCTTCAAAACTCCAACATTTTTTTTTTTTTACCTCTTCAAAACTCCACAAATTTTTTTATATTTTTTTTACCTCTTCAAAACTCCACAATTTATTTATTTTTTTTACCTCTTCAAAACTCCAACATTGATTTTTTGTTCCTTTTTTTACCTCTTCAAAACTCCACAATTTTTTTTTTTTTTTTTTTTTTACCTCTTCAAAACTCATTTATTTTATTTTTTTTTTACCTCTTCAAAACTCCAACTTTTCTTTTTTTTTTTACCTCTTCAAAACTCCACAATTTTTTTTTTTTTTTTTTTTACCTCTTCAAAACTACAACTTTTTTTTTTTTTACCTCTTCAAAACTCCAACTTTTTTTTTTTTTTTTTTACCTCTTCAAAACTCCAACTTTTTTTTTTTTACCTCTTCAAAACTCCAACATTGATTTTTTGTTCCTTTTTTTACCTCTTCAAAACTCCACAATTTTTTTTTATTTTTCTTTTACCTCTTCAAAACTCCAACATTTTTTTTTTTTTTACCTCTTCAAAACTCCAACATTGATTTTTTGTTCCTTTTTTTACCTCTTCAAAACTCCAACTTTTTTTTTTTTTTTACCTCTTCAAAACTCTACAATTTTTTTTTTTTTTTTTTTTTTACCTCTTCAAAACTCCAACTTTTTTTTTATTTTACCTCTTCAAAACTCCAACTTTTTTTTTTTTTTTTTTACCTCTTCAAAACTCCAACATTGATTTTTTGTTCCTTTTTTTACCTCTTCAAAACTCCAACTTTTTTTTTTTTTACCTCTTCAAAACTCAATTTTTTTTTTTTTTTTTTTACCTCTTCAAAACTCCAACATTGATTTTTTGTTCCTTTTTTTACCTCTTCAAAACTCCAAATTTTTTTTTTTTTTTTACCTCTTCAAAACTCCAACTTTTTTTTTTTTTTTTACCTCTTCAAAACTCCAAATTTTTTTTTTTTTTTTACCTCTTCAAAACTCCAACTTTTTTTTTTTTTACCTCTTCAAAACTCCAACTTTTTTTTTTTTTTTTTTTACCTCTTCAAAACTCCAACATTGATTTTTTGTTCCTTTTTTTACCTCTTCAAAACTCCAACTTTTTTTTTTTTTTTTTTTACCTCTTCAAAACTCCAACATTGATTTTTTGTTCCTTTTTTTACCTCTTCAAAACTCCACAATTTTTTTTTTTTTTTTTTTTACCTCTTCAAAACTCCAACATTGATTTTTTGTTCCTTTTTTTACCTCTTCAAGACTCAATTTTTTTTAAATTTTTTTTTACCTCTTCAAAACTCCAACATTTTTTTTTTTTACCTCTTCAAAACTCAATTTTTTTTTTATTTTTTTTTATCTCTTCAAAACTCCAACATTTTTTTTTTTTTACCTCTTCAAAACTCCACAAATTTTTTTATATTTTTTTTACCTCTTCAAAACTCCACAATTTATTTTTTTTTTTTACCTCTTCAAAACTCCAACATTGATTTTTTGTTCCTTTTTTTACCTCTTCAAAACTCCACAATTTTTTTTTTTTTTTTTTTTTACCTCTTCAAAACTCATTTATTTTATTTTTTTTTTACCTCTTCAAAACTCCAACTTTTCTTTTTTTTTTTACCTCTTCAAAACTCCACAATTTTTTTTTTTTTTTTTTTTTACCTCTTCAAAACTACAACTTTTTTTTTTTTTACCTCTTCAAAACTCCAACTTTTTTTTTTTTTTTTTTACCTCTTCAAAACTCCAACTTTTTTTTTTTTACCTCTTCAAAACTCCAACATTGATTTTTTGTTCCTTTTTTTACCTCTTCAAAACTCCACAATTTTTTTTTATTTTTCTTTTACCTCTTCAAAACTCCAACATTTTTTTTTTTTTTACCTCTTCAAAACTCCAACATTGATTTTTTGTTCCTTTTTTTACCTCTTCAAAACTCCAACTTTTTTTTTCTTTTTACCTCTTCAAAACTCAATTTTTTTTTATTTTTTTTTTTACCTCTTCAAAACTCCAACATTGATTTTTTGTTCCTTTTTTTACCTCTTCAAAACTCCTAAATTTTTTATTTTTTTTTACCTCTTCAAAACTCCAACATTGATTTTTTGTTCCTTTTTTTACCTCTTCAAAACTCCACAATTTTTTTTTATTTTTCTTTTACCTCTTCAAAACTCCACAATTTTTTTTTTTTTTTTTTTTACCTCTTCAAAACTCCAACATTTTTTTTTTTTTTACCTCTTCAAAACTCCAACATTGATTTTTTGTTCCTTTTTTTACCTCTTCAAAACTCCAACTTTTTTTTTCTTTTTACCTCTTCAAAACTCAATTTTTTTTTATTTTTTTTTTTACCTCTTCAAAACTCCAACATTGATTTTTTGTTCCTTTTTTTACCTCTTCAAAACTCCTAAATTTTTTATTTTTTTTTACCTCTTCAAAACTCCACAATTTTTTTTATTTATTTTTTTTACCTCTTCAATACTCCAAATTTTATTTTATTTTTTTTTTACCTCTTCAAAACTCCACAATTTTTTTTATTTATTTTTTTTACCTCTTCAATACTCCAAATTTTATTTTTTTTTACCTCTTCAAAACTCCACAATTTTTTTTATATATTTTTTTTTACCTCTTCAAAACTCCAACTTTTTTTTTTTTTTTTTTTACCTCTTCAAAACTCCACAATTTTTTTTTTTTATTTTTTTTACCTCTTCAATACTCCAAATTTTATTTTTTTTTACCTCTTCAAAACTCCACAATTTTTTTTTTTTTTTTTTTTACCTCTTCAAAACTCCATTTTTTTTTTTTTTTACCTCTTCAAAACTCCAACATTGATTTTTTGTTCCTTTTTTTACCTCTTCAAAATTCAATTTTTTTTTATTTTTTTTTTTATCTCTTCAAAACTCCAACATTGATTTTTTGTTCCTTTTTTTACCTCTTCAAAACTCCAAATTTTTTTTTTTTTTTTTTTTTACCTCTTCAAAACTCAATTTTTTTTTTTTTTTTTTTTTACCTCTTCAAAACTCCAACATTTTTTTTTTTTACCTCTTCAAATCTCTACAATTTTTTTTTTTTTTTTTTTTTACCTCTTCAAAACTCCAACATTTTTTTTTTTTTTACCTCTTCAAAACTCCAACATTGATTTTTTGTTCCTTTTTTTACCTCTTCAAAACTCCACATTTTTTTTTATTTTTTTTTTTTACCTCTTCAAAACTCCAACTTTTTTATTTTTTTTTACCTCTTCAAAACTCTACAATTTTATTTATTTATTTTTTTACCTCTTCAAAACTCCAACATTGATTTTTTGTTCCTTTTTTTACCTCTTCAAAACTCCAACTTTTTTTTTTTTTTTACCTCTTCAAAACTCCAACATTGATTTTTTGTTCCTTTTTTTACCTCTTCAAAACTCAATTTTTTTTTATTTTTTTTTTACCTCTTCAAAACTCCAACATTGATTTTTTGTTCCTTTTTTTACCTCTTCAAAACTCCAAATATTTTTTTTTTTTTTTTTTTACCTCTTCAAAACTCTTTTTTTTTTTTTTTACCTCTTCAAAACTACAACTTTTTTTTTTTTTACCTCTTCAAAACTCCAAATTTTTTTATTTTTTTTTTTTACCTCTTCAAAACTACAACTTTTTTTTTTTTTACCTCTTCAAAACTCCAACTTTTTTTTTTTTTTTTTTACCTCTTCAAAACTCCAACTTTTTTTTTTTTACCTCTTCAAAACTCCAACATTGATTTTTTGTTCCTTTTTTTACCTCTTCAAAACTCCAACTTTTTATTTTTTTTTACCTCTTCAAAACTCTAAAATTTTTTTTTTTTTTTTTTTTACCTCTTCAAAACTCCAACATTTTTATTTTTTTTTACCTCTTCAAAACTCTACAATTTTTTTTTTTTTTTTTTTACCTCTTCAAAACTCCAACATTGATTTTTTGTTCCTTTTTTTACCTCTTCAAAACTCCAACTTTTTTTTTTTTTACCTCTTCAAAACTCAATTTTTTTTTTTTTTTTTTACCTCTTCAAAACTCAATTTTTTTTTTTTTTTTTTTTACCTCTTCAAAACTCCAACATTGATTTTTTGTTCCTTTTTTTACCTCTTCAAAACTCCAAATTTTATTTTATTTTTTTTTATCTCTTCAAAACTCCAAATTTTTTTTTTTTTTTTTACCTCTTCAAAACTCCAACTTTTTTTTTTTTTACCTCTTCAAAACTCCAAATTTTTTTATTTTTTTTTTAACCTCTTCAAAACTCCAACTTTTTTTTTTTTTTTACCTCTTCAAAACTCTACAATTTTTTTTTTTTTTTTTTTTTTACCTCTTCAAAACTCCAACTTTTTTTTTATTTTACCTCTTCAAAACTCCAACTTTTTTTTTTTTTTTTACCTCTTCAAAACTCCAACATTGATTTTTTGTTCCTTTTTTTACCTCTTCAAAACTCCAACTTTTTTTTTTTTTACCTCTTCAAAACTCAATTTTTTTTTTTTTTTTTTTTACCTCTTCAAAACTCCAACATTTTTTTTTTTTTTACCTCTTCAAAACTCAATTTTTTTTTATTTTTCTTTTACCTCTTCAAAACTCCAACATTTTTTTTTTTTTTACCTCTTCAAAACTCCAACATTGATTTTTTGTTCCTTTTTTTACCTCTTCAAAACTCCAACTTTTTTTTTCTTTTTACCTCTTCAAAACTCAATTTTTTTTTATTTTTTTTTTACCTCTTCAAAACTCCAACATTGATTTTTTGTTCCTTTTTTTACCTCTTCAAAACTCCTAAATTTTTTATTTTTTTTTACCTCTTCAAAACTCCAACATTGATTTTTTGTTCCTTTTTTTACCTCTTCAAAACTCCACAATTTTTTTTTATTTTTCTTTTACCTCTTCAAAACTCCACAATTTTTTTTTTTTTTTTTTTTTACCTCTTCAAAACTCCAACATTTTTTTTTTTTTTACCTCTTCAAAACTCCAACATTGATTTTTTGTTCCTTTTTTTACCTCTTCAAAACTCCAACTTTTTTTTTCTTTTTACCTCTTCAAAACTCAATTTTTTTTAATTTTTTTTTTACCTCTTCAAAACTCCAACATTGATTTTTTGTTCCTTTTTTTACCTCTTCAAAACTCCTAAATTTTTTATTTTTTTTTACCTCTTCAAAACTCCACAATTTTTTTTATTTATTTTTTTTACCTCTTCAATACTCCAAATTTTATTTTTTTTTACCTCTTCAAAACTCCACAATTTTTTTTATATATTTTTTTTACCTCTTCAAAACTCCAACTTTTTTTTTTTTTTTTTTTTACCTCTTCAAAACTCCACAATTTTTTTTATTTATTTTTTTTACCTCTTCAATACTCCAAATTTTATTTTTTTTTACCTCTTCAAAACTCCACAATTTTTTTTATATATTTTTTTTTACCTCTTCAAAACTCCAACTTTTTTTTTTTTTTTTTTTACCTCTTCAAAACTCCACAATTTTTTTTATTTATTTTTTTTACCTCTTCAATACTCCAAATTTTATTTTTTTTTACCTCTTCAAAACTCCACAATTTTTTTTTTTTTTTTTTTACCTCTTCAAAACTCCATTTTTTTTTTTTTTTACCTCTTCAAAACTCCAACATTGATTTTTTGTTCCTTTTTTTACCTCTTCAAAATTCAATTTTTTTTAATTTTTTTTTTTATCTCTTCAAAACTCCAACATTGATTTTTTGTTCCTTTTTTTACCTCTTCAAAACTCCAAATTTTTTTTTTTTTTTTTTTTTTACCTCTTCAAAACTCAATTTTTTTTTTTTTTTTTTTTTACCTCTTCAAAACTCCAACATTTTTTTTTTTTACCTCTTCAAATCTCTACAATTTTTTTTTTTTTTTTTTTTTACCTCTTCAAAACTCCAACATTTTTTTTTTTTTTACCTCTTCAAAACTCCAACATTGATTTTTTGTTCCTTTTTTTACCTCTTCAAAACTCCACATTTTTTTTTATTTTATTTTTTTACCTCTTCAAAACTCCAACTTTTTTATTTTTTTTTACCTCTTCAAAACTCTACAATTTTATTTATTTATTTTTTTACCTCTTCAAAACTCCAACATTGATTTTTTGTTCCTTTTTTTACCTCTTCAAAACTCCAACTTTTTTTTTTTTTTTACCTCTTCAAAACTCCAACATTGATTTTTTGTTCCTTTTTTTACCTCTTCAAAACTCAATTTTTTTTTATTTTTTTTTTACCTCTTCAAAACTCCAACATTGATTTTTTGTTCCTTTTTTTACCTCTTCAAAACTCCAAATATTTTTTTTTTTTTTTTTTACCTCTTCAAAACTCCAACTTTTTTTTTTTTTTTACCTCTTCAAAACTCCAAATTTTTTTATTTTTTTTTTTTACCTCTTCAAAACTACAACTTTTTTTTTTTTTACCTCTTCAAAACTCCAACTTTTTTTTTTTTTTTTTACCTCTTCAAAACTCCAACTTTTTTTTTTTTACCTCTTCAAAACTCCAACATTGATTTTTTGTTCCTTTTTTTACCTCTTCAAAACTCCACAATTTTTTTTTATTTTTTTTTTACCTCTTCAAAACTCCAACTTTTTATTTTTTTTTACCTCTTCAAAACTCTAAAATTTTTTTTTTTTTTTTTTTTTACCTCTTCAAAACTCCAACATTTTTATTTTTTTTTACCTCTTCAAAACTCTACAATTTTTTTTTTTTTTTTTTTACCTCTTCAAAACTCCAACATTGATTTTTTGTTCCTTTTTTTACCTCTTCAAAACTCCAACTTTTTTTTTTTTTACCTCTTCAAAACTCAATTTTTTTTTTTTTTTTTTTACCTCTTCAAAACTCAATTTTTTTTTTTTTTTTTTTTACCTCTTCAAAACTCCAACATTGATTTTTTGTTCCTTTTTTTACCTCTTCAAAACTCCAACTTTTTTTTTTTTTACCTCTTCAAAACTCAATTTTTTTTTTTTTTTTTTTTACCTCTTCAAAACTCCAACATTGATTTTTTGTTCCTTTTTTTACCTCTTCAAAACTCCAAATTTTTTTTTTTTTTTTACCTCTTCAAAACTCCAATTTTTTTTTTTTTTTTTACCTCTTCAAAACTCCAACTTTTTTTTTTTTTTTTACCTCTTCAAAACTCCAACTTTTTTTTTTTTTTTTACCTCTTCAAAACTCCAATTTTTTTTTTTTTTTTTACCTCTTCAAAACTCCAACTTTTTTTTTTTTTACCTCTTCAAAACTCCAACTTTTTTTTTTTTTTTTTTACCTCTTCAAAACTCCAACATTGATTTTTTGTTCCTTTTTTTACCTCTTCAAAACTCCAACTTTTTTTTTTTTTTTTTTTACCTCTTCAAAACTCCAACATTGATTTTTTGTTCCTTTTTTTACCTCTTCAAAACTCCACAATTTTTTTTTTTTTTTTTTTTACCTCTTCAAAACTCCAACATTGATTTTTTGTTCCTTTTTTTACCTCTTCAAGACTCAATTTTTTTTAATTTTTTTTTTACCTCTTCAAAACTCCAACATTTTTTTTTTTTACCTCTTCAAAACTCCACAATTTATTTATTTTTTTTACCTCTTCAAAACTCCAACATTGATTTTTTGTTCCTTTTTTTACCTCTTCAAAACTCCACAATTTTTTTTTTTTTTTTTTTTTTTACCTCTTCAAAACTCATTTATTTTATTTTTTTTTTACCTCTTCAAAACTCCAACTTTTCTTTTTTTTTTTACCTCTTCAAAACTCCACAATTTTTTTTTTTTTTTTTTTTTTACCTCTTCAAAACTACAACTTTTTTTTTTTTTACCTCTTCAAAACTCCAACTTTTTTTTTTTTTTTTTTACCTCTTCAAAACTCCAACTTTTTTTTTTTTACCTCTTCAAAACTCCAACATTGATTTTTTGTTCCTTTTTTTACCTCTTCAAAACTCCACAATTTTTTTTTATTTTTCTTTTACCTCTTCAAAACTCCAACATTTTTTTTTTTTTTACCTCTTCAAAACTCCAACATTGATTTTTTGTTCCTTTTTTTACCTCTTCAAAACTCCAACTTTTTTTTTCTTTTTACCTCTTCAAAACTCAATTTTTTTTTATTTATTTTTTTACCTCTTCAAAACTCCAACATTGATTTTTTGTTCCTTTTTTTACCTCTTCAAAACTCCTAAATTTTTTTTTTTTTTTTACCTCTTCAAAACTCCAACATTGATTTTTTGTTCCTTTTTTTACCTCTTCAAAACTCCACAATTTTTTTTTATTTTTCTTTTACCTCTTCAAAACTCCACAATTTTTTTTTTTTTTTTTTTTTTACCTCTTCAAAACTCCAACATTTTTTTTTTTTTTACCTCTTCAAAACTCCAACATTGATTTTTTGTTCCTTTTTTTACCTCTTCAAAACTCCAACTTTTTTTTTCTTTTTACCTCTTCAAAACTCAATTTTTTTTTATTTTTTTTTTTACCTCTTCAAAACTCCACAATTTTTTTTTTTTTTTTTTTACCTCTTCAAAACTCCAACATTGATTTTTTGTTCCTTTTTTTACCTCTTCAAAACTCCAAATATTTTTTTTTTTTTTTTTTTACCTCTTCAAAACTCTTTTTTTTTTTTTTTTTACCTCTTCAAAACTCCAACTTTTTTTTTTTTTTACCTCTTCAAAACTCCAAATTTTTTTTTTTTTTTTTTACCTCTTCAAAACTCTACAATTTTTTTTTTTTTTTTTTTTTACCTCTTCAAAACTCCAACTTTTTTTTTTTTTTACCTCTTCAAAACTCCAACTTTTTTTTTTTTTTTTTTTACCTCTTCAAAACTCCAACATTGATTTTTTGTTCCTTTTTTTACCTCTTCAAAACTCAATTTTTTTTTTTTTTTTTACCTCTTCAAAACTCCAACTTTTTTTTTTTTTTTACCTCTTCAAAACTCCACAATTTTTTTTTTTTTTTTTTTTACCTCTTCAAAACTCCAACTTTTTTTTTTTTTTACCTCTTCAAAACTCCAACTTTTTTTTTTTTTTACCTCTTCAAAACTCCAACTTTTTTTTTTTTTTTACCTCTTCAAAACTCCAACTTTTTTTTTTTTACCTCTTCAAAACTCCAAATTTTTTTTTTTTTTTTTAACCTCTTCAAAACTCCAACTTTTTTTTTTTTTTTACCTCTTCAAAACTCTACAATTTTTTTTTTTTTTTTTTTTTACCTCTTCAAAACTCCAACATTGATTTTTTGTTCCTTTTTTTACCTCTTCAAAACTCCAAATATTTTTTTTTTTTTTTTTTACCTCTTCAAAACTCTTTTTTTTTTTTTTTTTACCTCTTCAAAACTCCAACTTTTTTTTTTTTTTACCTCTTCAAAACTCCAAATTTTTTTTTTTTTTTTTTACCTCTTCAAAACTCTACAATTTTTTTTTTTTTTTTTTTTTACCTCTTCAAAACTCCAACTTTTTTTTTTTTTTACCTCTTCAAAACTCCAACATTGATTTTTTGTTCCTTTTTTTACCTCTTCAAAACTCCAAATATTTTTTTTTTTTTTTTTTACCTCTTCAAAACTCTTTTTTTTTTTTTTTTTACCTCTTCAAAACTCCAACTTTTTTTTTTTTTTACCTCTTCAAAACTCCAAATTTTTTTTTTTTTTTTTTACCTCTTCAAAACTCTACAATTTTTTTTTTTTTTTTTTTTACCTCTTCAAAACTCCAACTTTTTTTTTTTTTTACCTCTTCAAAACTCCAACTTTTTTTTTTTTTTACCTCTTCAAAACTCCAACTTTTTTTTTTTTTTTACCTCTTCAAAACTCCAACTTTTTTTTTTTTACCTCTTCAAAACTCCAAATTTTTTTTTTTTTTTTTTAACCTCTTCAAAACTCCAACTTTTTTTTTTTTTTTACCTCTTCAAAACTCTACAATTTTTTTTTTTTTTTTTTTTACCTCTTCAAAACTCCAACTTTTTTTTTATTTTACCTCTTCAAAACTCCAACTTTTTTTTTTTTTTTTTTTACCTCTTCAAAACTCCAACATTGATTTTTTGTTCCTTTTTTTACCTCTTCAAAACTCAATTTTTTTTTATTTTTTTACCTCTTCAAAACTCCTAAACTTTTTTTTTTTTTTTACCTCTTCAAAACTCCAACTTTTTTTTTTTTTTTACCTCTTCAAAACTCCAACTTTTTTTTTTTTTTACCTCTTCAAAACTCCAACTTTTTTTTTTTTTTTTTTTACCTCTTCAAAACTCCAACATTGATTTTTTGTTCCTTTTTTTACCTCTTCAAAACTCCAACTTTTTTTTTTTTTACCTCTTCAAAACTCAATTTTTTTTTTTTTTTTTTTTACCTCTTCAAAACTCCAACATTGATTTTTTGTTCCTTTTTTTACCTCTTCAAAACTCCAAATTTTATTTTATTTTTTTTTACCTCTTCAAAACTCCAAATTTTTTTTTTTTTTTTTTTACCTCTTCAAAACTCCAACTTTTTTTTTTTTACCTCTTCAAAACTCCAAATTTTTTTTTTTTTTTTTTAACCTCTTCAAAACTCCAACTTTTTTTTTTTTTTTTACCTCTTCAAAACTCTACAATTTTTTTTTTTTTTTTTTTTTTACCTCTTCAAAACTCCAACTTTTTTTTTATTTTACCTCTTCAAAACTCCAACTTTTTTTTTTTTTTTTTTACCTCTTCAAAACTCCAACATTGATTTTTTGTTCCTTTTTTTACCTCTTCAAAACTCCAACTTTTTTTTTTTTTACCTCTTCAAAACTCAATTTTTTTTTTTTTTTTTTTTACCTCTTCAAAACTCCAACATTGATTTTTTGTTCCTTTTTTTACCTCTTCAAAACTCCAAATTTTTTTTTTTTTTTTACCTCTTCAAAACTCCAACTTTTTTTTTTTTTTTTACCTCTTCAAAACTCCAAATTTTTTTTTTTTTTTTACCTCTTCAAAACTCCAACTTTTTTTTTTTTTACCTCTTCAAAACTCCAACTTTTTTTTTTTTTTTTTTTACCTCTTCAAAACTCCAACATTGATTTTTTGTTCCTTTTTTTACCTCTTCAAAACTCCAACTTTTTTTTTTTTTTTTTTTACCTCTTCAAAACTCCAACATTGATTTTTTGTTCCTTTTTTTACCTCTTCAAAACTCCACAATTTTTTTTTTTTTTTTTTTTACCTCTTCAAAACTCCAACATTGATTTTTTGTTCCTTTTTTTACCTCTTCAAGACTCAATTTTTTTTAAATTTTTTTTTACCTCTTCAAAACTCCAACATTTTTTTTTTTTACCTCTTCAAAACTCAATTTTTTTTTTATTTTTTTTTATCTCTTCAAAACTCCAACATTTTTTTTTTTTTACCTCTTCAAAACTCCACAAATTTTTTTATATTTTTTTTACCTCTTCAAAACTCCACAATTTATTTATTTTTTTTACCTCTTCAAAACTCCAACATTGATTTTTTGTTCCTTTTTTTACCTCTTCAAAACTCCACAATTTTTTTTTTTTTTTTTTTTTACCTCTTCAAAACTCATTTATTTTATTTTTTTTTTACCTCTTCAAAACTCCAACTTTTCTTTTTTTTTTTACCTCTTCAAAACTCCACAATTTTTTTTTTTTTTTTTTTTACCTCTTCAAAACTACAACTTTTTTTTTTTTTACCTCTTCAAAACTCCAACTTTTTTTTTTTTTTTTTTACCTCTTCAAAACTCCAACTTTTTTTTTTTTACCTCTTCAAAACTCCAACATTGATTTTTTGTTCCTTTTTTTACCTCTTCAAAACTCCACAATTTTTTTTTATTTTTCTTTTACCTCTTCAAAACTCCAACATTTTTTTTTTTTTTACCTCTTCAAAACTCCAACATTGATTTTTTGTTCCTTTTTTTACCTCTTCAAAACTCCAACTTTTTTTTTTTTTTTTACCTCTTCAAAACTCTACAATTTTTTTTTTTTTTTTTTTTTACCTCTTCAAAACTCCAACTTTTTTTTTATTTTACCTCTTCAAAACTCCAACTTTTTTTTTTTTTTTTTTACCTCTTCAAAACTCCAACATTGATTTTTTGTTCCTTTTTTTACCTCTTCAAAACTCCAACTTTTTTTTTTTTTACCTCTTCAAAACTCAATTTTTTTTTTTTTTTTTTTTACCTCTTCAAAACTCCAACATTGATTTTTTGTTCCTTTTTTTACCTCTTCAAAACTCCAAATTTTTTTTTTTTTTTTACCTCTTCAAAACTCCAACTTTTTTTTTTTTTTTTACCTCTTCAAAACTCCAAATTTTTTTTTTTTTTTTACCTCTTCAAAACTCCAACTTTTTTTTTTTTACCTCTTCAAAACTCCAACTTTTTTTTTTTTTTTTTTTACCTCTTCAAAACTCCAACATTGATTTTTTGTTCCTTTTTTTACCTCTTCAAAACTCCAACTTTTTTTTTTTTTTTTTTTACCTCTTCAAAACTCCAACATTGATTTTTTGTTCCTTTTTTTACCTCTTCAAAACTCCACAATTTTTTTTTTTTTTTTTTTTACCTCTTCAAAACTCCAACATTGATTTTTTGTTCCTTTTTTTACCTCTTCAAGACTCAATTTTTTTTAAATTTTTTTTTACCTCTTCAAAACTCCAACATTTTTTTTTTTTACCTCTTCAAAACTCAATTTTTTTTTTATTTTTTTTTATCTCTTCAAAACTCCAACATTTTTTTTTTTTTACCTCTTCAAAACTCCACAAATTTTTTTATATTTTTTTTACCTCTTCAAAACTCCACAATTTATTTTTTTTTTTTACCTCTTCAAAACTCCAACATTGATTTTTTGTTCCTTTTTTTACCTCTTCAAAACTCCACAATTTTTTTTTTTTTTTTTTTTTTACCTCTTCAAAACTCATTTATTTTATTTTTTTTTTACCTCTTCAAAACTCCAACTTTTCTTTTTTTTTTTACCTCTTCAAAACTCCACAATTTTTTTTTTTTTTTTTTTTTACCTCTTCAAAACTACAACTTTTTTTTTTTTTACCTCTTCAAAACTCCAACTTTTTTTTTTTTTTTTTTACCTCTTCAAAACTCCAACTTTTTTTTTTTTACCTCTTCAAAACTCCAACATTGATTTTTTGTTCCTTTTTTTACCTCTTCAAAACTCCACAATTTTTTTTTATTTTTCTTTTACCTCTTCAAAACTCCAACATTTTTTTTTTTTTTACCTCTTCAAAACTCCAACATTGATTTTTTGTTCCTTTTTTTACCTCTTCAAAACTCCAACTTTTTTTTTCTTTTTACCTCTTCAAAACTCAATTTTTTTTTATTTTTTTTTTTACCTCTTCAAAACTCCAACATTGATTTTTTGTTCCTTTTTTTACCTCTTCAAAACTCCTAAATTTTTTATTTTTTTTTACCTCTTCAAAACTCCAACATTGATTTTTTGTTCCTTTTTTTACCTCTTCAAAACTCCACAATTTTTTTTTATTTTTCTTTTACCTCTTCAAAACTCCACAATTTTTTTTTTTTTTTTTTTTTACCTCTTCAAAACTCCAACATTTTTTTTTTTTTTACCTCTTCAAAACTCCAACATTGATTTTTTGTTCCTTTTTTTACCTCTTCAAAACTCCAACTTTTTTTTTCTTTTTACCTCTTCAAAACTCAATTTTTTTTTATTTTTTTTTTTACCTCTTCAAAACTCCAACATTGATTTTTTGTTCCTTTTTTTACCTCTTCAAAACTCCTAAATTTTTTATTTTTTTTTACCTCTTCAAAACTCCACAATTTTTTTTATTTATTTTTTTTACCTCTTCAATACTCCAAATTTTATTTTATTTTTTTTTTACCTCTTCAAAACTCCACAATTTTTTTTATTTATTTTTTTTACCTCTTCAATACTCCAAATTTTATTTTTTTTTACCTCTTCAAAACTCCACAATTTTTTTTATATATTTTTTTTTACCTCTTCAAAACTCCAACTTTTTTTTTTTTTTTTTTTACCTCTTCAAAACTCCACAATTTTTTTTTTTTATTTTTTTTACCTCTTCAATACTCCAAATTTTATTTTTTTTTACCTCTTCAAAACTCCACAATTTTTTTTTTTTTTTTTTTTACCTCTTCAAAACTCCATTTTTTTTTTTTTTTACCTCTTCAAAACTCCAACATTGATTTTTTGTTCCTTTTTTTACCTCTTCAAAATTCAATTTTTTTTTATTTTTTTTTTTATCTCTTCAAAACTCCAACATTGATTTTTTGTTCCTTTTTTTACCTCTTCAAAACTCCAAATTTTTTTTTTTTTTTTTTTTTACCTCTTCAAAACTCAATTTTTTTTTTTTTTTTTTTTTACCTCTTCAAAACTCCAACATTTTTTTTTTTTACCTCTTCAAATCTCTACAATTTTTTTTTTTTTTTTTTTTTACCTCTTCAAAACTCCAACATTTTTTTTTTTTTTACCTCTTCAAAACTCCAACATTGATTTTTTGTTCCTTTTTTTACCTCTTCAAAACTCCACATTTTTTTTTATTTTTTTTTTTTACCTCTTCAAAACTCCAACTTTTTTATTTTTTTTTACCTCTTCAAAACTCTACAATTTTATTTATTTATTTTTTTACCTCTTCAAAACTCCAACATTGATTTTTTGTTCCTTTTTTTACCTCTTCAAAACTCCAACTTTTTTTTTTTTTTTACCTCTTCAAAACTCCAACATTGATTTTTTGTTCCTTTTTTTACCTCTTCAAAACTCAATTTTTTTTTATTTTTTTTTTACCTCTTCAAAACTCCAACATTGATTTTTTGTTCCTTTTTTTACCTCTTCAAAACTCCAAATATTTTTTTTTTTTTTTTTTTACCTCTTCAAAACTCTTTTTTTTTTTTTTTACCTCTTCAAAACTACAACTTTTTTTTTTTTTTACCTCTTCAAAACTCCAAATTTTTTTATTTTTTTTTTTTACCTCTTCAAAACTACAACTTTTTTTTTTTTTACCTCTTCAAAACTCCAACTTTTTTTTTTTTTTTTTTACCTCTTCAAAACTCCAACTTTTTTTTTTTTACCTCTTCAAAACTCCAACATTGATTTTTTGTTCCTTTTTTTACCTCTTCAAAACTCCACAATTTTTTTTTATTTTTTTTTTACCTCTTCAAAACTCCAACTTTTTATTTTTTTTTACCTCTTCAAAACTCTAAAATTTTTTTTTTTTTTTTTTTTTACCTCTTCAAAACTCCAACATTTTTATTTTTTTTTACCTCTTCAAAACTCTACAATTTTTTTTTTTTTTTTTTTACCTCTTCAAAACTCCAACATTGATTTTTTGTTCCTTTTTTTACCTCTTCAAAACTCCAACTTTTTTTTTTTTTACCTCTTCAAAACTCAATTTTTTTTTTTTTTTTTTTACCTCTTCAAAACTCAATTTTTTTTTTTTTTTTTTTTACCTCTTCAAAACTCCAACATTGATTTTTTGTTCCTTTTTTTACCTCTTCAAAACTCCAAATTTTATTTTATTTTTTTTTATCTCTTCAAAACTCCAAATTTTTTTTTTTTTTTTTACCTCTTCAAAACTCCAACTTTTTTTTTTTTTACCTCTTCAAAACTCCAAATTTTTTTATTTTTTTTTTAACCTCTTCAAAACTCCAACTTTTTTTTTTTTTTTTACCTCTTCAAAACTCTACAATTTTTTTTTTTTTTTTTTTTTTACCTCTTCAAAACTCCAACTTTTTTTTTATTTTACCTCTTCAAAACTCCAACTTTTTTTTTTTTTTTTTACCTCTTCAAAACTCCAACATTGATTTTTTGTTCCTTTTTTTACCTCTTCAAAACTCCAACTTTTTTTTTTTTTACCTCTTCAAAACTCAATTTTTTTTTTTTTTTTTTTTACCTCTTCAAAACTCCAACATTGATTTTTTGTTCCTTTTTTTACCTCTTCAAAACTCCAAATTTTATTTTATTTTTTTTTACCTCTTCAAAACTCCAAATTTTTTTTTTTTTTTTTACCTCTTCAAAACTCCAACTTTTTTTTTTTTACCTCTTCAAAACTCCAAATTTTTTTATTTTTTTTTTAACCTCTTCAAAACTCCAACTTTTTTTTTTTTTTTTACCTCTTCAAAACTCTACAATTTTTTTTTTTTTTTTTTTTTACCTCTTCAAAACTCCACAATTTTTTTTATTTATTTTTTTTACCTCTTCAATACTCCAAATTTTATTTTTTTTTACCTCTTCAAAACTCCACAATTTTTTTTTTTTTTTTTTTTACCTCTTCAAAACTCCATTTTTTTTTTTTTTTACCTCTTCAAAACTCCAACATTGATTTTTTGTTCCTTTTTTTACCTCTTCAAAATTCAATTTTTTTTTATTTTTTTTTTTATCTCTTCAAAACTCCAACATTGATTTTTTGTTCCTTTTTTTACCTCTTCAAAACTCCAAATTTTTTTTTTTTTTTTTTTTTACCTCTTCAAAACTCAATTTTTTTTTTTTTTTTTTTTTACCTCTTCAAAACTCCAACATTTTTTTTTTTTACCTCTTCAAATCTCTACAATTTTTTTTTTTTTTTTTTTTTACCTCTTCAAAACTCCAACATTTTTTTTTTTTTTACCTCTTCAAAACTCCACATTTTTTTTTATTTTTTTTTTTTACCTCTTCAAAACTCCAACTTTTTTATTTTTTTTTACCTCTTCAAAACTCTACAATTTTATTTATTTATTTTTTTACCTCTTCAAAACTCCAACATTGATTTTTTGTTCCTTTTTTTACCTCTTCAAAACTCCAACTTTTTTTTTTTTTTTACCTCTTCAAAACTCCAACATTGATTTTTTGTTCCTTTTTTTACCTCTTCAAAACTCAATTTTTTTTTATTTTTTTTTTACCTCTTCAAAACTCCAACATTGATTTTTTGTTCCTTTTTTTACCTCTTCAAAACTCCAAATATTTTTTTTTTTTTTTTTTTACCTCTTCAAAACTCTTTTTTTTTTTTTTTACCTCTTCAAAACTACAACTTTTTTTTTTTTTTACCTCTTCAAAACTCCAAATTTTTTTATTTTTTTTTTTTACCTCTTCAAAACTACAACTTTTTTTTTTTTTACCTCTTCAAAACTCCAACTTTTTTTTTTTTTTTTTTACCTCTTCAAAACTCCAACTTTTTTTTTTTTACCTCTTCAAAACTCCAACATTGATTTTTTGTTCCTTTTTTTACCTCTTCAAAACTCCACAATTTTTTTTTATTTTTTTTTTACCTCTTCAAAACTCCAACTTTTTATTTTTTTTTACCTCTTCAAAACTCTAAAATTTTTTTTTTTTTTTTTTTTTACCTCTTCAAAACTCCAACATTTTTATTTTTTTTTACCTCTTCAAAACTCTACAATTTTTTTTTTTTTTTTTTTACCTCTTCAAAACTCCAACATTGATTTTTTGTTCCTTTTTTTACCTCTTCAAAACTCCAACTTTTTTTTTTTTTACCTCTTCAAAACTCAATTTTTTTTTTTTTTTTTTTACCTCTTCAAAACTCAATTTTTTTTTTTTTTTTTTTTACCTCTTCAAAACTCCAACATTGATTTTTTGTTCCTTTTTTTACCTCTTCAAAACTCCAAATTTTATTTTATTTTTTTTTATCTCTTCAAAACTCCAAATTTTTTTTTTTTTTTTTACCTCTTCAAAACTCCAACTTTTTTTTTTTTTACCTCTTCAAAACTCCAAATTTTTTTATTTTTTTTTTAACCTCTTCAAAACTCCAACTTTTTTTTTTTTTTTTACCTCTTCAAAACTCTACAATTTTTTTTTTTTTTTTTTTTTTACCTCTTCAAAACTCCAACTTTTTTTTTATTTTACCTCTTCAAAACTCCAACTTTTTTTTTTTTTTTTTACCTCTTCAAAACTCCAACATTGATTTTTTGTTCCTTTTTTTACCTCTTCAAAACTCCAACTTTTTTTTTTTTTACCTCTTCAAAACTCAATTTTTTTTTTTTTTTTTTTACCTCTTCAAAACTCCAACATTGATTTTTTGTTCCTTTTTTTACCTCTTCAAAACTCCAAATTTTATTTTATTTTTTTTTACCTCTTCAAAACTCCAAATTTTTTTTTTTTTTTTTTACCTCTTCAAAACTCCAACTTTTTTTTTTTTACCTCTTCAAAACTCCAAATTTTTTTATTTTTTTTTTAACCTCTTCAAAACTCCAACTTTTTTTTTTTTTTTTACCTCTTCAAAACTCTACAATTTTTTTTTTTTTTTTTTTTTTACCTCTTCAAAACTCCAACTTTTTTTTATTTTACCTCTTCAAAACTCCAACTTTTTTTTTTTTTTTTTTACCTCTTCAAAACTCCAACATTGATTTTTTGTTCCTTTTTTTACCTCTTCAAAACTCCAACTTTTTTTTTTTTTACCTCTTCAAAACTCAATTTTTTTTTTTTTTTTTTTTACCTCTTCAAAACTCCAACATTGATTTTTTGTTCCTTTTTTTACCTCTTCAAAACTCCAAATTTTTTTTTTTTTTTTTACCTCTTCAAAACTCCAATTTTTTTTTTTTTTTTTTACCTCTTCAAAACTCCAACTTTTTTTTTTTTTTTTACCTCTTCAAAACTCCAACTTTTTTTTTTTTTTTTACCTCTTCAAAACTCCAAATTTTTTTTTTTTTTTACCTCTTCAAAACTCCAACTTTTTTTTTTTTTACCTCTTCAAAACTCCAACTTTTTTTTTTTTTTTTTTTACCTCTTCAAAACTCCAACATTGATTTTTTGTTCCTTTTTTTACCTCTTCAAAACTCCAACTTTTTTTTTTTTTTTTTTTTACCTCTTCAAAACTCCAACATTGATTTTTTGTTCCTTTTTTTACCTCTTCAAAACTCCACAATTTTTTTTAATTTTTTTTTTACCTCTTCAAAACTCCAACATTGATTTTTTGTTCCTTTTTTTACCTCTTCAAGACTCAATTTTTTTTAATTTTTTTTTTACCTCTTCAAAACTCCAACATTTTTTTTTTTTACCTCTTCAAAACTCAATTTTTTTTTTTTTTTTTTTTATCTCTTCAAAACTCCAACATTTTTTTTTTTTTACCTCTTCAAAACTCCACAAATTTTTTTATATTTTTTTTACCTCTTCAAAACTCCACAATTTATTTATTTTTTTTACCTCTTCAAAACTCCAACATTGATTTTTTGTTCCTTTTTTTACCTCTTCAAAACTCCACAATTTTTTTTTTTTTTTTTTTTTTACCTCTTCAAAACTCATTTATTTTATTTTTTTTTTACCTCTTCAAAACTCCAACTTTTCTTTTTTTTTTTACCTCTTCAAAACTCCACAATTTTTTTTTTTTTTTTTTTTACCTCTTCAAAACTACAACTTTTTTTTTTTTTACCTCTTCAAAACTCCAACTTTTTTTTTTTTTTTTTTACCTCTTCAAAACTCCAACTTTTTTTTTTTTACCTCTTCAAAACTCCAACATTGATTTTTTGTTCCTTTTTTTACCTCTTCAAAACTCCACAATTTTTTTTTATTTTTCTTTTACCTCTTCAAAACTCCAACATTTTTTTTTTTTTTACCTCTTCAAAACTCCAACATTGATTTTTTGTTCCTTTTTTTACCTCTTCAAAACTCCAACTTTTTTTTTCTTTTTACCTCTTCAAAACTCAATTTTTTTTTATTTTTTTTTTACCTCTTCAAAACTCCAACATTGATTTTTTGTTCCTTTTTTTACCTCTTCAAAACTCCTAAATTTTTTATTTTTTTTTACCTCTTCAAAACTCCAACATTGATTTTTTGTTCCTTTTTTTACCTCTTCAAAACTCCACAATTTTTTTTTATTTTTCTTTTACCTCTTCAAAACTCCACAATTTTTTTTTTTTTTTTTTTTTTACCTCTTCAAAACTCCAACATTTTTTTTTTTTTTACCTCTTCAAAACTCCAACATTGATTTTTTGTTCCTTTTTTTACCTCTTCAAAACTCCAACTTTTTTTTTCTTTTTACCTCTTCAAAACTCAATTTTTTTTTATTTTTTTTTTTACCTCTTCAAAACTCCAACATTGATTTTTTGTTCCTTTTTTTACCTCTTCAAAACTCCTAAATTTTTTATTTTTTTTTACCTCTTCAAAACTCCACAATTTTTTTTATTTATTTTTTTTACCTCTTCAATACTCCAAATTTTATTTTTTTTTACCTCTTCAAAACTCCACAATTTTTTTTATATATTTTTTTTACCTCTTCAAAACTCCAACTTTTTTTTTTTTTTTTTTTTACCTCTTCAAAACTCCACAATTTTTTTTATTTATTTTTTTTACCTCTTCAATACTCCAAATTTTATTTTTTTTTACCTCTTCAAAACTCCACAATTTTTTTTATATATTTTTTTTTACCTCTTCAAAACTCCAACTTTTTTTTTTTTTTTTTTTACCTCTTCAAAACTCCACAATTTTTTTTATTTATTTTTTTTACCTCTTCAATACTCCAAATTTTATTTTTTTTTACCTCTTCAAAACTCCACAATTTTTTTTTTTTTTTTTTTTACCTCTTCAAAACTCCATTTTTTTTTTTTTTTACCTCTTCAAAACTCCAACATTGATTTTTTGTTCCTTTTTTTACCTCTTCAAAATTCAATTTTTTTTTATTTTTTTTTTTATCTCTTCAAAACTCCAACATTGATTTTTTGTTCCTTTTTTTACCTCTTCAAAACTCCAAATTTTTTTTTTTTTTTTTTTTTACCTCTTCAAAACTCAATTTTTTTTTTTTTTTTTTTTTACCTCTTCAAAACTCCAACATTTTTTTTTTTTACCTCTTCAAATCTCTACAATTTTTTTTTTTTTTTTTTTTACCTCTTCAAAACTCCAACATTTTTTTTTTTTTTACCTCTTCAAAACTCCAACATTGATTTTTTGTTCCTTTTTTTACCTCTTCAAAACTCCACATTTTTTTTTATTTTTTTTTTTTACCTCTTCAAAACTCCAACTTTTTTATTTTTTTTTACCTCTTCAAAACTCTACAATTTTATTTATTTATTTTTTTACCTCTTCAAAACTCCAACATTGATTTTTTGTTCCTTTTTTTACCTCTTCAAAACTCCAACTTTTTTTTTTTTTTTACCTCTTCAAAACTCCAACATTGATTTTTTGTTCCTTTTTTTACCTCTTCAAAACTCAATTTTTTTTTATTTTTTTTTTACCTCTTCAAAACTCCAACATTGATTTTTTGTTCCTTTTTTTACCTCTTCAAAACTCCAAATATTTTTTTTTTTTTTTTTTTACCTCTTCAAAACTCTTTTTTTTTTTTTTTACCTCTTCAAAACTCCAACTTTTTTTTTTTTTTTACCTCTTCAAAACTCCAAATTTTTTTATTTTTTTTTTTTACCTCTTCAAAACTACAACTTTTTTTTTTTTTACCTCTTCAAAACTCCAACTTTTTTTTTTTTTTTTTTACCTCTTCAAAACTCCAACTTTTTTTTTTTTACCTCTTCAAAACTCCAACATTGATTTTTTGTTCCTTTTTTTACCTCTTCAAAACTCCACAATTTTTTTTTATTTTTTTTTTACCTCTTCAAAACTCCAACTTTTTATTTTTTTTTACCTCTTCAAAACTCTAAAATTTTTTTTTTTTTTTTTTTTTACCTCTTCAAAACTCCAACATTTTTATTTTTTTTTACCTCTTCAAAACTCTACAATTTTTTTTTTTTTTTTTTTACCTCTTCAAAACTCCAACATTGATTTTTTGTTCCTTTTTTTACCTCTTCAAAACTCCAACTTTTTTTTTTTTTACCTCTTCAAAACTCAATTTTTTTTTTTTTTTTTTTTACCTCTTCAAAACTCAATTTTTTTTTTTTTTTTTTTTACCTCTTCAAAACTCCAACATTGATTTTTTGTTCCTTTTTTTACCTCTTCAAAACTCCAAATTTTATTTTATTTTTTTTTATCTCTTCAAAACTCCAAATTTTTTTTTTTTTTTTTAACCTCTTCAAAACTCCAACTTTTTTTTTTTTTTTTACCTCTTCAAAACTCTACAATTTTTTTTTTTTTTTTTTTTTTACCTCTTCAAAACTCCAACTTTTTTTTTTTTTTTTACCTCTTCAAAACTCTACAATTTTTTTTTTTTTTTTTTTTTTACCTCTTCAAAACTCCAACTTTTTTTTTATTTTACCTCTTCAAAACTCCAACTTTTTTTTTTTTTTTTTACCTCTTCAAAACTCCAACATTGATTTTTTGTTCCTTTTTTTACCTCTTCAAAACTCCAACTTTTTTTTTTTTTACCTCTTCAAAACTCAATTTTTTTTTTTTTTTTTTTACCTCTTCAAAACTCCAACATTGATTTTTTGTTCCTTTTTTTACCTCTTCAAAACTCCAAATTTTATTTTATTTTTTTTTACCTCTTCAAAACTCCAAATTTTTTTTTTTTTTTTTTACCTCTTCAAAACTCCAACTTTTTTTTTTTTACCTCTTCAAAACTCCAAATTTTTTTTTTTTTTTTTTAACCTCTTCAAAACTCCAACTTTTTTTTTTTTTTTTACCTCTTCAAAACTCTACAATTTTTTTTTTTTTTTTTTTTTTACCTCTTCAAAACTCCAACTTTTTTTTATTTTACCTCTTCAAAACTCCAACTTTTTTTTTTTTTTTTTTACCTCTTCAAAACTCCAACATTGATTTTTTGTTCCTTTTTTTACCTCTTCAAAACTCCAACTTTTTTTTTTTTTACCTCTTCAAAACTCAATTTTTTTTTTTTTTTTTTTTACCTCTTCAAAACTCCAACATTGATTTTTTGTTCCTTTTTTTACCTCTTCAAAACTCCAAATTTTTTTTTTTTTTTTTACCTCTTCAAAACTCCAATTTTTTTTTTTTTTTTTTACCTCTTCAAAACTCCAACTTTTTTTTTTTTTTTTACCTCTTCAAAACTCCAACTTTTTTTTTTTTTTTTACCTCTTCAAAACTACAAATTTTTTTTTTTTTTTTACCTCTTCAAAACTCCAACTTTTTTTTTTTTTACCTCTTCAAAACTCCAACTTTTTTTTTTTTTTTTTTTACCTCTTCAAAACTCCAACATTGATTTTTTGTTCCTTTTTTTACCTCTTCAAAACTCCAACTTTTTTTTTTTTTTTTTTTACCTCTTCAAAACTCCAACATTGATTTTTTGTTCCTTTTTTTACCTCTTCAAAACTCCACAATTTTTTTTAATTTTTTTTTTACCTCTTCAAAACTCCAACATTGATTTTTTGTTCCTTTTTTTACCTCTTCAAGACTCAATTTTTTTTAATTTTTTTTTTACCTCTTCAAAACTCCAACATTTTTTTTTTTTACCTCTTCAAAACTCAATTTTTTTTTTTTTTTTTTTTATCTCTTCAAAACTCCAACATTTTTTTTTTTTTACCTCTTCAAAACTCCACAAATTTTTTTATATTTTTTTTACCTCTTCAAAACTCCACAATTTATTTATTTTTTTTACCTCTTCAAAACTCCAACATTGATTTTTTGTTCCTTTTTTTACCTCTTCAAAACTCCACAATTTTTTTTTTTTTTTTTTTTTTACCTCTTCAAAACTCATTTATTTTATTTTTTTTTTACCTCTTCAAAACTCCAACTTTTCTTTTTTTTTTTACCTCTTCAAAACTCCACAATTTTTTTTTTTTTTTTTTTTTACCTCTTCAAAACTACAACTTTTTTTTTTTTTACCTCTTCAAAACTCCAACTTTTTTTTTTTTTTTTTTACCTCTTCAAAACTCCAACTTTTTTTTTTTTACCTCTTCAAAACTCCAACATTGATTTTTTGTTCCTTTTTTTACCTCTTCAAAACTCCACAATTTTTTTTATTTTTCTTTTACCTCTTCAAAACTCCAACATTTTTTTTTTTTTTACCTCTTCAAAACTCCAACATTGATTTTTTGTTCCTTTTTTTACCTCTTCAAAACTCCAACTTTTTTTTTCTTTTTACCTCTTCAAAACTCAATTTTTTTTTATTTTTTTTTTTACCTCTTCAAAACTCCAACATTGATTTTTTGTTCCTTTTTTTACCTCTTCAAAACTCCTAAATTTTTTATTTTTTTTTACCTCTTCAAAACTCCAACATTGATTTTTTGTTCCTTTTTTTACCTCTTCAAAACTCCACAATTTTTTTTTATTTTTCTTTTACCTCTTCAAAACTCCACAATTTTTTTTTTTTTTTTTTTTTACCTCTTCAAAACTCCAACATTTTTTTTTTTTTTACCTCTTCAAAACTCCAACATTGATTTTTTGTTCCTTTTTTTACCTCTTCAAAACTCCAACTTTTTTTTTCTTTTTACCTCTTCAAAACTCAATTTTTTTTTATTTTTTTTTTTACCTCTTCAAAACTCCAACATTGATTTTTTGTTCCTTTTTTTACCTCTTCAAAACTCCTAAATTTTTTATTTTTTTTTACCTCTTCAAAACTCCACAATTTTTTTTATTTATTTTTTTTACCTCTTCAATACTCCAAATTTTATTTTTTTTTACCTCTTCAAAACTCCACAATTTTTTTTATATATTTTTTTTACCTCTTCAAAACTCCAACTTTTTTTTTTTTTTTTTTTTACCTCTTCAAAACTCCACAATTTTTTTTATTTATTTTTTTTACCTCTTCAATACTCCAAATTTTATTTTTTTTTACCTCTTCAAAACTCCACAATTTTTTTTATATATTTTTTTTTACCTCTTCAAAACTCCAACTTTTTTTTTTTTTTTTTTTACCTCTTCAAAACTCCACAATTTTTTTTATTTATTTTTTTTACCTCTTCAATACTCCAAATTTTATTTTTTTTTACCTCTTCAAAACTCCACAATTTTTTTTTTTTTTTTTTTTACCTCTTCAAAACTCCATTTTTTTTTTTTTTTACCTCTTCAAAACTCCAACATTGATTTTTTGTTCCTTTTTTTACCTCTTCAAAATTCAATTTTTTTTTATTTTTTTTTTTATCTCTTCAAAACTCCAACATTGATTTTTTGTACCTTTTTTTACCTCTTCAAAACTCCAAATTTTTTTTTTTTTTTTTTTTTACCTCTTCAAAACTCAATTTTTTTTTATTTTTTTTTTACCTCTTCAAAACTCCAACATTTTTTTTTTTTTTACCTCTTCAAAACTCCAACATTGATTTTTTGTTCCTTTTTTTACCTCTTCAAAACTCCACATTTTTTTTTATTTTTTTTTTTTACCTCTTCAAAACTCCAACTTTTTTATTTTTTTTTACCTCTTCAAAACTCTACAATTTTATTTATTTATTTTTTTACCTCTTCAAAACTCCAACATTGATTTTTTGTTCCTTTTTTTACCTCTTCAAAACTCCAACTTTTTTTTTTTTTTTACCTCTTCAAAACTCCAACATTGATTTTTTGTTCCTTTTTTTACCTCTTCAAAACTCATTTTTTTTTTATTTTTTTTTTACCTCTTCAAAACTCCAACATTGATTTTTTGTTCCTTTTTTTACCTCTTCAAAACTCCAAATATTTTTTTTTTTTTTTTTTTACCTCTTCAAAACTCTTTTTTTTTTTTTTACCTCTTCAAAACTCCAACTTTTTTTTTTTTTTACCTCTTCAAAACTCCAAATTTTTTTATTTTTTTTTTTACCTCTTCAAAACTACAACTTTTTTTTTTTTTACCTCTTCAAAACTCCAACTTTTTTTTTTTTTTTTTACCTCTTCAAAACTCCAACTTTTTTTTTTTTACCTCTTCAAAACTCCAACATTGATTTTTTGTTCCTTTTTTTACCTCTTCAAAACTCCACAATTTTTTTTTATTTTTTTTTTTTACCTCTTCAAAACTCCAACTTTTTATTTTTTTTACCTCTTCAAAACTCTAAAATTTTTTTTTTTTTTTTTTTTACCTCTTCAAAACTCCAACATTTTTATTTTTTTTACCTCTTCAAAACTCTACAATTTTTTTTTTTTTTTTTTACCTCTTCAAAACTCCAACATTGATTTTTTGTTCCTTTTTTTACCTCTTCAAAACTCCAACTTTTTTTTTTTTTACCTCTTCAAAACTCAATTTTTTTTTTTTTTTTTTTACCTCTTCAAAACTCAATTTTTTTTTTTTTTTTTTTACCTCTTCAAAACTCCAACATTGATTTTTTGTTCCTTTTTTTACCTCTTCAAAACTCCAAATTTTATTTTATTTTTTTTTATCTCTTCAAAACTCCAAATTTTTTTTTTTTTTTTTAACCTCTTCAAAACTCCAACTTTTTTTTTTTTTTTTACCTCTTCAAAACTCTACAATTTTTTTTTTTTTTTTTTTTTTACCTCTTCAAAACTCCAACTTTTTTTTTTTTTTTTACCTCTTCAAAACTCTACAATTTTTTTTTTTTTTTTTTTTTTTACCTCTTCAAAACTCCAACTTTTTTTTTATTTTACCTCTTCAAAACTCCAACTTTTTTTTTTTTTTTTTACCTCTTCAAAACTCCAACATTGATTTTTTGTTCCTTTTTTTACCTCTTCAAAACTCCAACTTTTTTTTTTTTTACCTCTTCAAAACTCAATTTTTTTTTTTTTTTTTTTTACCTCTTCAAAACTCCAACATTGATTTTTTGTTCCTTTTTTTACCTCTTCAAAACTCCAAATTTTATTTTATTTTTTTTTACCTCTTCAAAACTCCAAATTTTTTTTTTTTTTTTTACCTCTTCAAAACTCTACAATTTTTTTTTTTTTTTTTTTTTTACCTCTTCAAAACTCCAACTTTTTTTTATTTTACCTCTTCAAAACTCCAACTTTTTTTTTTTTTTTTTTACCTCTTCAAAACTCCAACATTGATTTTTTGTTCCTTTTTTTAC
>NW_028258725.1:0-49271 GCF_982586985.1 Callionymus lyra
AATGGTAGAGTTTTGAAGAGGTAAAAAAAAATAAAAAGTTGGAGTTTTGAAGAGGTAAAAAAAAAAAAATAAAAAAAAATGTGGAGTTTTGAAGAGGTAAAAAAAGGAACAAAAAATCAATGTTGGAGTTTTGAAGAGGTAAAAAAAAAAAAAAAAAAAGTTGGAGTTTTGAAGAGGTAAAAAAAAAAAAAAAAAAAAAATTGTAGAGTTTTGAAGAGGTAAAAAAAAAAAAAAAAAATTTGGAGTTTTGAAGAGGTAAAAAAAAAAAAAAGTTGGAGTTTTGAAGAGGTAAAAAAAGGAACAAAAAATCAATGTTGGAGTTTTGAAGAGGTAAAAAAAAAAAAAAAAAAAGTTGGAGTTTTGAAGAGGTTAAAAAAAAAATAAAAAAATTTGGAGTTTTGAAGAGGTAAAAAAAAAAAAAAAGTTGGAGTTTTGAAGAGGTAAAAAAAAAAAAAAAGTTAGAGTTTTGAAGAGGTTAAAAAAAAAAAAAAAAAAAGTTGGAGTTTT
Organism: Callionymus lyra; assembly: GCF_982586985.1. Taxonomy (NCBI): domain Eukaryota; kingdom Metazoa; phylum Chordata; class Actinopteri; order Syngnathiformes; family Callionymidae; genus Callionymus; species Callionymus lyra. The sequence continues at coordinate 508 of NW_028258725.1, forward strand.
GAAGAGGTAAAAAAAAAAAAAAAGTTGGAGTTTTGAAGAGGTAAAAAAAAATAAAAAAAATTGAGTTTTGAAGAGGTAAAAAAAAAAAAAGTTGGAGTTTTGAAGAGGTAAAAAAAGGAACAAAAAATCAATGTTGGAGTTTTGAAGAGGTAAAAAAAAAAAAAAAAAAAAGTTGGAGTTTTGAAGAGGTTAAAAAAAAAAAAAAAAAAAAGTTGGAGTTTTGAAGAGGTAAAAAAAAAAAAAAAGTTAGAGTTTTGAAGAGGTAAAAAAAAAAAAAAAAAAAAATTGTGGAGTTTTGAAGAGGTAAAAAAAAAAAAAAGTTGGAGTTTTGAAGAGGTAAAAAAAAAAAAAAAATTGAGTTTTGAAGAGGTAAAAAAAAAAAAAAAGTTGGAGTTTTGAAGAGGTAAAAAAAAAAAAAAAAAAAATTGTGGAGTTTTGAAGAGGTAAAAAAAAAAAAAAAAAAGTTGGAGTTTTGAAGAGGTAAAAAAAAAAAAAAAAAAATTGTGGAGTTTTGAAGAGGTAAAAAAAAAAAAAAAGTTGGAGTTTTGAAGAGGTAAAAAAAAAAAAAAAAATTGAGTTTTGAAGAGGTAAAAAAAAAAAAAAAAAAAAATTGTGGAGTTTTGAAGAGGTAAAAAAAGGAACAAAAAATCAATGTTGGAGTTTTGAAGAGGTAAAAAAAAAAAAAAAAAAAGTTGGAGTTTTGAAGAGGTAAAATAAAAAAAAAGTTGGAGTTTTGAAGAGGTAAAAAAAAAAAAAAAAGTTGGAGTTTTGAAGAGGTTAAAAAAAAAAAAAAAAATTTGGAGTTTTGAAGAGGTAAAAAAAGGAACAAAAAATCAATGTTGGAGTTTTGAAGAGGTAAAAAAAAAAAAAAATTTGGAGTTTTGAAGAGGTAAAAAAAGGAACAAAAAATCAATGTTGGAGTTTTGAAGAGGTAAAAAAAAAAAAAAAAAATTGAGTTTTGAAGAGGTAAAAAAAAAAAAAGTTGGAGTTTTGAAGAGGTAAAAAAAGGAACAAAAAATCAATGTTGGAGTTTTGAAGAGGTAAAAAAAAAAAAAAAGTTGGAGTTTTGAAGAGGTAAAAAAAAAAAAAAATTGAGTTTTGAAGAGGTAAAAAAAAAAAAAAAAAATTTGGAGTTTTGAAGAGGTAAAAAAAAAAAAAAAATTTGGAGTTTTGAAGAGGTAAAAAAAGGAACAAAAAATCAATGTTGGAGTTTTGAAGAGGTAAAAAAAAAAAAAAATTGAGTTTTGAAGAGGTAAAAAAAAAATAAAAAAAATATTTGGAGTTTTGAAGAGGTAAAAAAAGGAACAAAAAATCAATGTTGGAGTTTTGAAGAGGTAAAAAAAAAAAAAAAATGGAGTTTTGAAGAGGTAAAAAAAAAAAAAAAAAAATGGTAGAGTTTTGAAGAGGTAAAAAAAAATAAAAAGTTGGAGTTTTGAAGAGGTAAAAAAAAAAAATAAAAAAAAATGTGGAGTTTTGAAGAGGTAAAAAAAGGAACAAAAAATCAATGTTGGAGTTTTGAAGAGGTAAAAAAAAAAAAAAAAAAAATTGAGTTTTGAAGAGGTAAAAAAAAAAAAAGTTGGAGTTTTGAAGAGGTAAAAAAAGGAACAAAAAATCAATGTTGGAGTTTTGAAGAGGTAAAAAAAAAAAAAAAAAAAAGTTGGAGTTTTGAAGAGGTTAAAAAAAAAAAAAAAAATTTGGAGTTTTGAAGAGGTAAAAAAAAAAAAAAAGTTGGAGTTTTGAAGAGGTAAAAAAAAAAAAAAGTTAGAGTTTTGAAGAGGTTAAAAAAAAAAAAAAGTTGGAGTTTTGAAGAGGTAAAAAAAAAAAAAAAAATTGAGTTTTGAAGAGGTAAAAAAAAAAAAAGTTGGAGTTTTGAAGAGGTAAAAAAAAAAAAAAAGTTGGAGTTTTGAAGAGGTAAAAAAAAAAAAAAAAAAATTGAGTTTTGAAGAGGTAAAAAAAAAAAAAGTTGGAGTTTTGAAGAGGTAAAAAAAGGAACAAAAAATCAATGTTGGAGTTTTGAAGAGGTAAAAAAAAAAAAAAAAAAAAGTTGGAGTTTTGAAGAGGTTAAAAAAAAAAAAAAAAAAGTTGGAGTTTTGAAGAGGTAAAAAAAAAAAAAAAGTTGGAGTTTTGAAGAGGTAAAAAAAAAAAAAAGTTAGAGTTTTGAAGAGGTAAAAAAAAAAAAAAAAAAATTGTGGAGTTTTGAAGAGGTAAAAAAAAAAAAAAGTTGGAGTTTTGAAGAGGTAAAAAAAAAAAAAAAGTTGGAGTTTTGAAGAGGTAAAAAAAAAAAAAAATTGAGTTTTGAAGAGGTAAAAAAAAAAAAAAAAATTTGGAGTTTTGAAGAGGTAAAAAAAAAAAAAAAAAAGTTGGAGTTTTGAAGAGGTAAAAAAAGGAACAAAAAATCAATGTTGGAGTTTTGAAGAGGTAAAAAAAAAAAAAAATTGAGTTTTGAAGAGGTAAAAAAAAAATAAAAAAAATATTTGGAGTTTTGAAGAGGTAAAAAAAGGAACAAAAAATCAATGTTGGAGTTTTGAAGAGGTAAAAAAAAAAAAAAATGATGGAGTTTTGAAGAGGTAAAAAAAAAAAAAAAAAAATGGTAGAGTTTTGAAGAGGTAAAAAAAAATAAAAAGTTGGAGTTTTGAAGAGGTAAAAAAAAAAAAAAAAAAAAAATGTGGAGTTTTGAAGAGGTAAAAAAAGGAACAAAAAATCAATGTTGGAGTTTTGAAGAGGTAAAAAAAAAAAAAAAAAAATTGAGTTTTGAAGAGGTAAAAAAAAAAAAAGTTGGAGTTTTGAAGAGGTAAAAAAAAAAAAAAAAAAAGTTGGAGTTTTGAAGAGGTAAAAAAAAAAAAAGTTGGAGTTTTGAAGAGGTAAAAAAAAAAAAAAAAAAAAATTGTAGAGTTTTGAAGAGGTAAAAAAAAAAAAAAAAAATTTGGAGTTTTGAAGAGGTAAAAAAAAAAAAAAGTTGGAGTTTTGAAGAGGTAAAAAAAAAAAAAAAAATTGAGTTTTGAAGAGGTAAAAAAAAAAAAAAATATTTGGAGTTTTGAAGAGGTAAAAAAAGGAACAAAAAATCAATGTTGGAGTTTTGAAGAGGTAAAAAAAAAAATAAAAAAAAATTGAGTTTTGAAGAGGTAAAAAAAGGAACAAAAAATCAATGTTGGAGTTTTGAAGAGGTAAAAAAAAAAAAAAAGTTGGAGTTTTGAAGAGGTAAAAAAAGGAACAAAAAATCAATGTTGGAGTTTTGAAGAGGTAAAAAAAAAAAAAAATGGAGTTTTGAAGAGGTAAAAAAAAAAAAAAAAAAATTGTAGAGTTTTGAAGAGGTAAAAAAAAATAAAAAGTTGGAGTTTTGAAGAGGTAAAAAAAAAAAATAAAAAAAAATGTGGAGTTTTGAAGAGGTAAAAAAAGGAACAAAAAATCAATGTTGGAGTTTTGAAGAGGTAAAAAAAAAAAAAAAAAAAATTGAGTTTTGAAGAGGTAAAAAAAAAAAAAGTTGGAGTTTTGAAGAGGTAAAAAAAGGAACAAAAAATCAATGTTGGAGTTTTGAAGAGGTAAAAAAAAAAAAAAAAAAAAGTTGGAGTTTTGAAGAGGTTAAAAAAAAAATAAAAAAATTTGGAGTTTTGAAGAGGTAAAAAAAAAAAAAAGTTGGAGTTTTGAAGAGGTAAAAAAAAAAAAAAGTTAGAGTTTTGAAGAGGTTAAAAAAAAAAAAAAAAAAGTTGGAGTTTTGAAGAGGTAAAAAAAAAAAAAAAGTTGGAGTTTTGAAGAGGTAAAAAAAAAAAAAAAAAATTGAGTTTTGAAGAGGTAAAAAAAAAAAAAGTTGGAGTTTTGAAGAGGTAAAAAAAGGAACAAAAAATCAATGTTGGAGTTTTGAAGAGGTAAAAAAAAAAAAAAAAAAAGTTGGAGTTTTGAAGAGGTTAAAAAAAAAAAAAAAAAAGTTGGAGTTTTGAAGAGGTAAAAAAAAAAAAAAAGTTGGAGTTTTGAAGAGGTAAAAAAAAAAAAAAAGTTAGAGTTTTGAAGAGGTAAAAAAAAAAAAAAAAAAAATTGTGGAGTTTTGAAGAGGTAAAAAAAAAAAAAAAGTTGGAGTTTTGAAGAGGTAAAAAAAAAAAAAAAATTGAGTTTTGAAGAGGTAAAAAAAAAAAAAAAGTTGGAGTTTTGAAGAGGTAAAAAAAAAAAAAAAAAAAATTGTGGAGTTTTGAAGAGGTAAAAAAAAAAAAAAAAAGTTGGAGTTTTGAAGAGGTAAAAAAAAAAAAAAAAAAATTGTGGAGTTTTGAAGAGGTAAAAAAAAAAAAAAAGTTGGAGTTTTGAAGAGGTAAAAAAAAAAAAAAAAATTGAGTTTTGAAGAGGTAAAAAAAAAAAAAAAAAAAAATTGTGGAGTTTTGAAGAGGTAAAAAAAGGAACAAAAAATCAATGTTGGAGTTTTGAAGAGGTAAAAAAAAAAAAAAAAAAAGTTGGAGTTTTGAAGAGGTAAAATAAAAAAAAAGTTGGAGTTTTGAAGAGGTAAAAAAAAAAAAAAAAGTTGGAGTTTTGAAGAGGTTAAAAAAAAAAAAAAAAATTTGGAGTTTTGAAGAGGTAAAAAAAGGAACAAAAAATCAATGTTGGAGTTTTGAAGAGGTAAAAAAAAAAAAAAATTTGGAGTTTTGAAGAGGTAAAAAAAGGAACAAAAAATCAATGTTGGAGTTTTGAAGAGGTAAAAAAAAAAAAAAATTTGGAGTTTTGAAGAGGTAAAAAAAAAAAAAAAAAAATTGAGTTTTGAAGAGGTAAAAAAAAAAAAAGTTGGAGTTTTGAAGAGGTAAAAAAAGGAACAAAAAATCAATGTTGGAGTTTTGAAGAGGTAAAAAAAAAAAAAAAGTTGGAGTTTTGAAGAGGTAAAAAAAAAAAAAAATTGAGTTTTGAAGAGGTAAAAAAAAAAAAAAAAATTTGGAGTTTTGAAGAGGTAAAAAAAAAAAAAAAATTTGGAGTTTTGAAGAGGTAAAAAAAGGAACAAAAAATCAATGTTGGAGTTTTGAAGAGGTAAAAAAAAAAAAAAATTGAGTTTTGAAGAGGTAAAAAAAAAATAAAAAAAATATTTGGAGTTTTGAAGAGGTAAAAAAAGGAACAAAAAATCAATGTTGGAGTTTTGAAGAGGTAAAAAAAAAAAAAAATGGAGTTTTGAAGAGGTAAAAAAAAAAAAAAAAAAATGGTAGAGTTTTGAAGAGGTAAAAAAAAATAAAAAGTTGGAGTTTTGAAGAGGTAAAAAAAAAAAATAAAAAAAAATGTGGAGTTTTGAAGAGGTAAAAAAAGGAACAAAAAATCAATGTTGGAGTTTTGAAGAGGTAAAAAAAAAAAAAAAAAAAATTGAGTTTTGAAGAGGTAAAAAAAAAAAAAGTTGGAGTTTTGAAGAGGTAAAAAAAGGAACAAAAAATCAATGTTGGAGTTTTGAAGAGGTAAAAAAAAAAAAAAAAAAAAGTTGGAGTTTTGAAGAGGTTAAAAAAAAAAAAAAAAAATTTGGAGTTTTGAAGAGGTAAAAAAAAAAAAAAAGTTGGAGTTTTGAAGAGGTAAAAAAAAAAAAAGTTAGAGTTTTGAAGAGGTTAAAAAAAAAAAAAAAATTGAGTTTTGAAGAGGTAAAAAAAAAAAAGTTGGAGTTTTGAAGAGGTAAAAAAAAAAAAAGTTAGAGTTTTGAAGAGGTAAAAAAAAAAAAAAAAAAATTGAGTTTTGAAGAGGTAAAAAAAAAAAAAGTTGGAGTTTTGAAGAGGTAAAAAAAAAAAAAAAGTTGGAGTTTTGAAGAGGTAAAAAAAAAAAAAAAAAAATTGAGTTTTGAAGAGGTAAAAAAAAAAAAAGTTGGAGTTTTGAAGAGGTAAAAAAAGGAACAAAAAATCAATGTTGGAGTTTTGAAGAGGTAAAAAAAAAAAAAAAAAAAAGTTGGAGTTTTGAAGAGGTTAAAAAAAAAAAAAAAAAGTTGGAGTTTTGAAGAGGTAAAAAAAAAAAAAAATTGAGTTTTGAAGAGGTAAAAAAAAAAAAAAAAAAAAATTGTGGAGTTTTGAAGAGGTAAAAAAAGGAACAAAAAATCAATGTTGGAGTTTTGAAGAGGTAAAAAAAAAAAAAAAAAAGTTGGAGTTTTGAAGAGGTAAAATAAAAAAAAAGTTGGAGTTTTGAAGAGGTAAAAAAAAAAAAAAAAGTTGGAGTTTTGAAGAGGTTAAAAAAAAAAAAAAAAATTTGGAGTTTTGAAGAGGTAAAAAAAGGAACAAAAAATCAATGTTGGAGTTTTGAAGAGGTAAAAAAAAAAAAAAATTTGGAGTTTTGAAGAGGTAAAAAAAGGAACAAAAAATCAATGTTGGAGTTTTGAAGAGGTAAAAAAAAAAAAAAATTTGGAGTTTTGAAGAGGTAAAAAAAAAAAAAAAAAAATTGAGTTTTGAAGAGGTAAAAAAAAAAAAAGTTGGAGTTTTGAAGAGGTAAAAAAAGGAACAAAAAATCAATGTTGGAGTTTTGAAGAGGTAAAAAAAAAAAAAAAGTTGGAGTTTTGAAGAGGTAAAAAAAAAAAAAAATTGAGTTTTGAAGAGGTAAAAAAAAAAAAAAAAATTTGGAGTTTTGAAGAGGTAAAAAAAAAAAAAAAATTTGGAGTTTTGAAGAGGTAAAAAAAGGAACAAAAAATCAATGTTGGAGTTTTGAAGAGGTAAAAAAAAAAAAAAATTGAGTTTTGAAGAGGTAAAAAAAAAATAAAAAAAATATTTGGAGTTTTGAAGAGGTAAAAAAAGGAACAAAAAATCAATGTTGGAGTTTTGAAGAGGTAAAAAAAAAAAAAAAATGGAGTTTTGAAGAGGTAAAAAAAAAAAAAAAAAAAATGGTAGAGTTTTGAAGAGGTAAAAAAAAATAAAAAGTTGGAGTTTTGAAGAGGTAAAAAAAAAAAATAAAAAAAAATGTGGAGTTTTGAAGAGGTAAAAAAAGGAACAAAAAATCAATGTTGGAGTTTTGAAGAGGTAAAAAAAAAAAAAAAAAAAATTGAGTTTTGAAGAGGTAAAAAAAAAAAAAAGTTGGAGTTTTGAAGAGGTAAAAAAAGGAACAAAAAATCAATGTTGGAGTTTTGAAGAGGTAAAAAAAAAAAAAAAAAAAAGTTGGAGTTTTGAAGAGGTTAAAAAAAAAAAAAAAAAATTTGGAGTTTTGAAGAGGTAAAAAAAAAAAAAAAGTTGGAGTTTTGAAGAGGTAAAAAAAAAAAAAAGTTAGAGTTTTGAAGAGGTTAAAAAAAAAAAAAAAAATTGAGTTTTGAAGAGGTAAAAAAAAAAAAAGTTGGAGTTTTGAAGAGGTAAAAAAAAAAAAAGTTAGAGTTTTGAAGAGGTAAAAAAAAAAAAAAAAAATTGAGTTTTGAAGAGGTAAAAAAAAAAAAAGTTGGAGTTTTGAAGAGGTAAAAAAAAAAAAAAAGTTGGAGTTTTGAAGAGGTAAAAAAAAAAAAAAAAAAATTGAGTTTTGAAGAGGTAAAAAAAAAAAAAGTTGGAGTTTTGAAGAGGTAAAAAAAGGAACAAAAAATCAATGTTGGAGTTTTGAAGAGGTAAAAAAAAAAAAAAAAAAAAGTTGGAGTTTTGAAGAGGTTAAAAAAAAAAAAAAAAAAGTTGGAGTTTTGAAGAGGTAAAAAAAAAAAAAAAGTTGGAGTTTTGAAGAGGTAAAAAAAAAAAAAAGTTAGAGTTTTGAAGAGGTAAAAAAAAAAAAAAAAAAAATTGTGGAGTTTTGAAGAGGTAAAAAAAAAAAAAAGTTGGAGTTTTGAAGAGGTAAAAAAAAAAAAAAAGTTGGAGTTTTGAAGAGGTAAAAAAAAAAAAAAATTGAGTTTTGAAGAGGTAAAAAAAAAAAAAAAATTTGGAGTTTTGAAGAGGTAAAAAAAAAAAAAAAAAAAGTTGGAGTTTTGAAGAGGTAAAAAAAGGAACAAAAAATCAATGTTGGAGTTTTGAAGAGGTAAAAAAAAAAAAAATTGAGTTTTGAAGAGGTAAAAAAAAATAAAAAAAATATTTGGAGTTTTGAAGAGGTAAAAAAAGGAACAAAAAATCAATGTTGGAGTTTTGAAGAGGTAAAAAAAAAAAAAAATGATGGAGTTTTGAAGAGGTAAAAAAAAAAAAAAAAAAATGGTAGAGTTTTGAAGAGGTAAAAAAAAATAAAAAGTTGGAGTTTTGAAGAGGTAAAAAAAGGAACAAAAAATCAATGTTGGAGTTTTGAAGAGGTAAAAAAAAAAAAAAAAAAATTGAGTTTTGAAGAGGTAAAAAAAAAAAAAGTTGGAGTTTTGAAGAGGTAAAAAAAAAAAAAAAAAAAGTTGGAGTTTTGAAGAGGTAAAAAAAAAAAAGTTGGAGTTTTGAAGAGGTAAAAAAAAAAAAAAAAAAAAATTGTAGAGTTTTGAAGAGGTAAAAAAAAAAAAAAAAAATTTGGAGTTTTGAAGAGGTAAAAAAAAAAAAAAGTTGGAGTTTTGAAGAGGTAAAAAAAAAAAAAAAAATTGAGTTTTGAAGAGGTAAAAAAAAAAAATATATATTTGGAGTTTTGAAGAGGTAAAAAAAGGAACAAAAAATCAATGTTGGAGTTTTGAAGAGGTAAAAAAAAAAATTAAAAAAAATGGAGTTTTGAAGAGGTAAAAAAAGGAACAAAAAATCAATGTTGGAGTTTTGAAGAGGTAAAAAAAAAAAAAAAGTTGGAGTTTTGAAGAGGTAAAAAAAGGAACAAAAAATCAATGTTGGAGTTTTGAAGAGGTAAAAAAAAAAAAAATGGAGTTTTGAAGAGGTAAAAAAAAAAAAAAAAAATTGTAGAGTTTTGAAGAGGTAAAAAAAAATAAAAAGTTGGAGTTTTGAAGAGGTAAAAAAAAAAAATAAAAAAAAATGTGGAGTTTTGAAGAGGTAAAAAAAGGAACAAAAAATCAATGTTGGAGTTTTGAAGAGGTAAAAAAAAAAAAAAAAAAATTGAGTTTTGAAGAGGTAAAAAAAAAAAAAGTTGGAGTTTTGAAGAGGTAAAAAAAGGAACAAAAAATCAATGTTGGAGTTTTGAAGAGGTAAAAAAAAAAAAAAAAAAAGTTGGAGTTTTGAAGAGGTTAAAAAAAAAAAAAAAAAATTTGGAGTTTTGAAGAGGTAAAAAAAAAAAAAAAGTTGGAGTTTTGAAGAGGTAAAAAAAAAAAAAAAAAAGTTGGAGTTTTGAAGAGGTAAAAAAAAAAAAAAAGTTGGAGTTTTGAAGAGGTAAAAAAAAAAAAAAAAAATTGAGTTTTGAAGAGGTAAAAAAAAAAAAGTTGGAGTTTTGAAGAGGTAAAAAAAGGAACAAAAAATCAATGTTGGAGTTTTGAAGAGGTAAAAAAAAAAAAAAAAAAAAGTTGGAGTTTTGAAGAGGTTAAAAAAAAAAAAAAAAAAGTTGGAGTTTTGAAGAGGTAAAAAAAAAAAAAAGTTGGAGTTTTGAAGAGGTAAAAAAAAAAAAAAGTTAGAGTTTTGAAGAGGTAAAAAAAAAAAAAAAAAAATTGTGGAGTTTTGAAGAGGTAAAAAAAAAAAAAAAGTTGGAGTTTTGAAGAGGTAAAAAAAAAAAAAAAATTGAGTTTTGAAGAGGTAAAAAAAAAAAAAAAGTTGGAGTTTTGAAGAGGTAAAAAAAAAAAAAAAAAAATTGTGGAGTTTTGAAGAGGTAAAAAAAAAAAAAAAAAAGTTGGAGTTTTGAAGAGGTAAAAAAAAAAAAAAAAAAATTGTGGAGTTTTGAAGAGGTAAAAAAAAAAAAAAAGTTGGAGTTTTGAAGAGGTAAAAAAAAAAAAAAAAAATTGAGTTTTGAAGAGGTAAAAAAAAAAAAAAAAAAAATTGTGGAGTTTTGAAGAGGTAAAAAAAGGAACAAAAAATCAATGTTGGAGTTTTGAAGAGGTAAAAAAAAAAAAAAAAAAGTTGGAGTTTTGAAGAGGTTAAAAAAAAAAAAAAAAATTTGGAGTTTTGAAGAGGTAAAAAAAGGAACAAAAAATCAATGTTGGAGTTTTGAAGAGGTAAAAAAAAAAAAAAATTTGGAGTTTTGAAGAGGTAAAAAAAGGAACAAAAAATCAATGTTGGAGTTTTGAAGAGGTAAAAAAAAAAAAAAAAAATTGAGTTTTGAAGAGGTAAAAAAAAAAAAAGTTGGAGTTTTGAAGAGGTAAAAAAAGGAACAAAAAATCAATGTTGGAGTTTTGAAGAGGTAAAAAAAAAAAAAAAGTTGGAGTTTTGAAGAGGTAAAAAAAAAAAAAAATTAAGTTTTGAAGAGGTAAAAAAAAAAAAAAAAAATTTGGAGTTTTGAAGAGGTAAAAAAAAAAAAAAATTTGGAGTTTTGAAGAGGTAAAAAAAGGAACAAAAAATCAATGTTGGAGTTTTGAAGAGGTAAAAAAAAAAAAAAAGTTGGAGTTTTGAAGAGGTAAAAAAAAAAAAAAATTGAGTTTTGAAGAGGTAAAAAAAAAAAAAAATTTGGAGTTTTGAAGAGGTAAAAAAAGGAACAAAAAATCAATGTTGGAGTTTTGAAGAGGTAAAAAAAAAAAAAAAAAAAGTTGGAGTTTTGAAGAGGTAAAATAAAAAAAAAGTTGGAGTTTTGAAGAGGTAAAAAAAAAAAAAAAAGTTGGAGTTTTGAAGAGGTTAAAAAAAAAAAAAAAAATTTGGAGTTTTGAAGAGGTAAAAAAAGGAACAAAAAATCAATGTTGGAGTTTTGAAGAGGTAAAAAAAAAAAAAAATTTGGAGTTTTGAAGAGGTAAAAAAAGGAACAAAAAATCAATGTTGGAGTTTTGAAGAGGTAAAAAAAAAAAAAAAAAATTGAGTTTTGAAGAGGTAAAAAAAAAAAAAGTTGGAGTTTTGAAGAGGTAAAAAAAGGAACAAAAAATCAATGTTGGAGTTTTGAAGAGGTAAAAAAAAAAAAAAAGTTGGAGTTTTGAAGAGGTAAAAAAAAAAAAAATTGAGTTTTGAAGAGGTAAAAAAAAAAAAAAAAAATTTGGAGTTTTGAAGAGGTAAAAAAAAAAAAAAATTTGGAGTTTTGAAGAGGTAAAAAAAGGAACAAAAAATCAATGTTGGAGTTTTGAAGAGGTAAAAAAAAAAAAAAATTGAGTTTTGAAGAGGTAAAAAAAAAATAAAAAAAATATTTGGAGTTTTGAAGAGGTAAAAAAAGGAACAAAAAATCAATGTTGGAGTTTTGAAGAGGTAAAAAAAAAAAAAAATGGAGTTTTGAAGAGGTAAAAAAAAAAAAAAAAAAATGGTAGAGTTTTGAAGAGGTAAAAAAAAATAAAAAGTTGGAGTTTTGAAGAGGTAAAAAAAAAAAAATAAAAAAAAATGTGGAGTTTTGAAGAGGTAAAAAAAGGAACAAAAAATCAATGTTGGAGTTTTGAAGAGGTAAAAAAAAAAAAAAAAAAAATTGAGTTTTGAAGAGGTAAAAAAAAAAAAAGTTGGAGTTTTGAAGAGGTAAAAAAAGGAACAAAAAATCAATGTTGGAGTTTTGAAGAGGTAAAAAAAAAAAAAAAAAAAAGTTGGAGTTTTGAAGAGGTTAAAAAAAAAAAAAAAAATTTGGAGTTTTGAAGAGGTAAAAAAAAAAAAAAAGTTGGAGTTTTGAAGAGGTAAAAAAAAAAAAAAAAAATTTGGAGTTTTGAAGAGGTAAAAAAAAAAAAAAAGTTGGAGTTTTGAAGAGGTAAAAAAAAAAAAAAGTTAGAGTTTTGAAGAGGTTAAAAAAAAAAAAAAAAATTGAGTTTTGAAGAGGTAAAAAAAAAAAAAGTTGGAGTTTTGAAGAGGTAAAAAAAAAAAAAGTTAGAGTTTTGAAGAGGTAAAAAAAAAAAAAAAAAATTGAGTTTTGAAGAGGTAAAAAAAAAAAAGTTGGAGTTTTGAAGAGGTAAAAAAAAAAAAAAAGTTGGAGTTTTGAAGAGGTAAAAAAAAAAAAAAAAAAATTGAGTTTTGAAGAGGTAAAAAAAAAAAAAGTTGGAGTTTTGAAGAGGTAAAAAAAGGAACAAAAAATCAATGTTGGAGTTTTGAAGAGGTAAAAAAAAAAAAAAAAAAAGTTGGAGTTTTGAAGAGGTTAAAAAAAAAAAAAAAAAAGTTGGAGTTTTGAAGAGGTAAAAAAAAAAAAAAAGTTGGAGTTTTGAAGAGGTAAAAAAAAAAAAAAGTTAGAGTTTTGAAGAGGTAAAAAAAAAAAAAAAAAAAATTGTGGAGTTTTGAAGAGGTAAAAAAAAAAAAAAGTTGGAGTTTTGAAGAGGTAAAAAAAAAAAAAAGTTGGAGTTTTGAAGAGGTAAAAAAAAAAAAAAATTGAGTTTTGAAGAGGTAAAAAAAAAAAAAAAAATTTGGAGTTTTGAAGAGGTAAAAAAAAAAAAAAATTTGGAGTTTTGAAGAGGTAAAAAAAGGAACAAAAAATCAATGTTGGAGTTTTGAAGAGGTAAAAAAAAAAAAAAATTGAGTTTTGAAGAGGTAAAAAAAAAATAAAAAAAATATTTGGAGTTTTGAAGAGGTAAAAAAAGGAACAAAAAATCAATGTTGGAGTTTTGAAGAGGTAAAAAAAAAAAAAAATGGAGTTTTGAAGAGGTAAAAAAAAAAAAAAAAAAATGGTAGAGTTTTGAAGAGGTAAAAAAAAATAAAAAGTTGGAGTTTTGAAGAGGTAAAAAAAAAAAATAAAAAAAAATGTGGAGTTTTGAAGAGGTAAAAAAAGGAACAAAAAATCAATGTTGGAGTTTTGAAGAGGTAAAAAAAAAAAAAAAAAAAATTGAGTTTTGAAGAGGTAAAAAAAAAAAAAGTTGGAGTTTTGAAGAGGTAAAAAAAGGAACAAAAAATCAATGTTGGAGTTTTGAAGAGGTAAAAAAAAAAAAAAAAAAAAGTTGGAGTTTTGAAGAGGTTAAAAAAAAAAAAAAAAATTTGGAGTTTTGAAGAGGTAAAAAAAAAAAAAAAGTTGGAGTTTTGAAGAGGTAAAAAAAAAAAAAAGTTAGAGTTTTGAAGAGGTTAAAAAAAAAAAAAAGTTGGAGTTTTGAAGAGGTAAAAAAAAAAAAAAAAATTGAGTTTTGAAGAGGTAAAAAAAAAAAAAGTTGGAGTTTTGAAGAGGTAAAAAAAAAAAAAAAGTTGGAGTTTTGAAGAGGTAAAAAAAAAAAAAAAAAAATTGAGTTTTGAAGAGGTAAAAAAAAAAAAAGTTGGAGTTTTGAAGAGGTAAAAAAAGGAACAAAAAATCAATGTTGGAGTTTTGAAGAGGTAAAAAAAAAAAAAAAAAAAAGTTGGAGTTTTGAAGAGGTTAAAAAAAAAAAAAAAAAAGTTGGAGTTTTGAAGAGGTAAAAAAAAAAAAAAAGTTGGAGTTTTGAAGAGGTAAAAAAAAAAAAAAGTTAGAGTTTTGAAGAGGTAAAAAAAAAAAAAAAAAAATTGTGGAGTTTTGAAGAGGTAAAAAAAAAAAAAAGTTGGAGTTTTGAAGAGGTAAAAAAAAAAAAAAAGTTGGAGTTTTGAAGAGGTAAAAAAAAAAAAAAATTGAGTTTTGAAGAGGTAAAAAAAAAAAAAAAAATTTGGAGTTTTGAAGAGGTAAAAAAAAAAAAAAAAAAGTTGGAGTTTTGAAGAGGTAAAAAAAGGAACAAAAAATCAATGTTGGAGTTTTGAAGAGGTAAAAAAAAAAAAAAATTGAGTTTTGAAGAGGTAAAAAAAAAATAAAAAAAATATTTGGAGTTTTGAAGAGGTAAAAAAAGGAACAAAAAATCAATGTTGGAGTTTTGAAGAGGTAAAAAAAAAAAAAAATGATGGAGTTTTGAAGAGGTAAAAAAAAAAAAAAAAAAATGGTAGAGTTTTGAAGAGGTAAAAAAAAATAAAAAGTTGGAGTTTTGAAGAGGTAAAAAAAAAAAAAAAAAAAAATGTGGAGTTTTGAAGAGGTAAAAAAAGGAACAAAAAATCAATGTTGGAGTTTTGAAGAGGTAAAAAAAAAAAAAAAAAAAATTGAGTTTTGAAGAGGTAAAAAAAAAAAAAGTTGGAGTTTTGAAGAGGTAAAAAAAAAAAAAAAAAAAGTTGGAGTTTTGAAGAGGTAAAAAAAAAAAAAGTTGGAGTTTTGAAGAGGTAAAAAAAAAAAAAAAAAAAAATTGTAGAGTTTTGAAGAGGTAAAAAAAAAAAAAAAAATTTGGAGTTTTGAAGAGGTAAAAAAAAAAAAAAGTTGGAGTTTTGAAGAGGTAAAAAAAAAAAAAAAAATTGAGTTTTGAAGAGGTAAAAAAAAAAAAAATTATTTGGAGTTTTGAAGAGGTAAAAAAAGGAACAAAAAATCAATGTTGGAGTTTTGAAGAGGTAAAAAAAAAAATTAAAAAAAATTGAGTTTTGAAGAGGTAAAAAAAGGAACAAAAAATCAATGTTGGAGTTTTGAAGAGGTAAAAAAAAAAAAAAAGTTGGAGTTTTGAAGAGGTAAAAAAAGGAACAAAAAATCAATGTTGGAGTTTTGAAGAGGTAAAAAAAAAAAAAAATGGAGTTTTGAAGAGGTAAAAAAAAAAAAAAAAAAATTGTAGAGTTTTGAAGAGGTAAAAAAAAATAAAAAGTTGGAGTTTTGAAGAGGTAAAAAAAAAAAATAAAAAAAAATGTGGAGTTTTGAAGAGGTAAAAAAAGGAACAAAAAATCAATGTTGGAGTTTTGAAGAGGTAAAAAAAAAAAAAAAAAAATTGAGTTTTGAAGAGGTAAAAAAAAAAAAAGTTGGAGTTTTGAAGAGGTAAAAAAAGGAACAAAAAATCAATGTTGGAGTTTTGAAGAGGTAAAAAAAAAAAAAAAAAAAAGTTGGAGTTTTGAAGAGGTTAAAAAAAAAATAAAAAAATTTGGAGTTTTGAAGAGGTAAAAAAAAAAAAAAGTTGGAGTTTTGAAGAGGTAAAAAAAAAAAAAAGTTAGAGTTTTGAAGAGGTTAAAAAAAAAAAAAAAAAAGTTGGAGTTTTGAAGAGGTAAAAAAAAAAAAAAAGTTGGAGTTTTGAAGAGGTAAAAAAAAAAAAAAAAAATTGAGTTTTGAAGAGGTAAAAAAAAAAAAAGTTGGAGTTTTGAAGAGGTAAAAAAAGGAACAAAAAATCAATGTTGGAGTTTTGAAGAGGTAAAAAAAAAAAAAAAGTTGGAGTTTTGAAGAGGTAAAAAAAAAAAAAAGTTAGAGTTTTGAAGAGGTAAAAAAAAAAAAAAAAAAAATTGTGGAGTTTTGAAGAGGTAAAAAAAAAAAAAAAGTTGGAGTTTTGAAGAGGTAAAAAAAAAAAAAAAAAAAATTGTGGAGTTTTGAAGAGGTAAAAAAAAAAAAAAAAAAGTTGGAGTTTTGAAGAGGTAAAAAAAAAAAAAAAAAAATTGTGGAGTTTTGAAGAGGTAAAAAAAAAAAAAAAGTTGGAGTTTTGAAGAGGTAAAAAAAAAAAAAAAAATTGAGTTTTGAAGAGGTAAAAAAAAAAAAAAAAAAAAATTGTGGAGTTTTGAAGAGGTAAAAAAAGGAACAAAAAATCAATGTTGGAGTTTTGAAGAGGTAAAAAAAAAAAAAAAAAAAGTTGGAGTTTTGAAGAGGTAAAATAAAAAAAAAGTTGGAGTTTTGAAGAGGTAAAAAAAAAAAAAAAAGTTGGAGTTTTGAAGAGGTTAAAAAAAAAAAAAAAAATTTGGAGTTTTGAAGAGGTAAAAAAAGGAACAAAAAATCAATGTTGGAGTTTTGAAGAGGTAAAAAAAAAAAAAAATTTGGAGTTTTGAAGAGGTAAAAAAAGGAACAAAAAATCAATGTTGGAGTTTTGAAGAGGTAAAAAAAAAAAAAAAAAAATTGAGTTTTGAAGAGGTAAAAAAAAAAAAAGTTGGAGTTTTGAAGAGGTAAAAAAAGGAACAAAAAATCAATGTTGGAGTTTTGAAGAGGTAAAAAAAAAAAAAAAGTTGGAGTTTTGAAGAGGTAAAAAAAAAAAAAAATTGAGTTTTGAAGAGGTAAAAAAAAAAAAAAAAAATTTGGAGTTTTGAAGAGGTAAAAAAAAAAAAAAAATTTGGAGTTTTGAAGAGGTAAAAAAAGGAACAAAAAATCAATGTTGGAGTTTTGAAGAGGTAAAAAAAAAAAAAAATTGAGTTTTGAAGAGGTAAAAAAAAAATAAAAAAAATATTTGGAGTTTTGAAGAGGTAAAAAAAGGAACAAAAAATCAATGTTGGAGTTTTGAAGAGGTAAAAAAAAAAAAAAATGGAGTTTTGAAGAGGTAAAAAAAAAAAAAAAAAAATGGTAGAGTTTTGAAGAGGTAAAAAAAAATAAAAAGTTGGAGTTTTGAAGAGGTAAAAAAAAAAAATAAAAAAAAATGTGGAGTTTTGAAGAGGTAAAAAAAGGAACAAAAAATCAATGTTGGAGTTTTGAAGAGGTAAAAAAAAAAAAAAAAAAATTGAGTTTTGAAGAGGTAAAAAAAAAAAAAGTTGGAGTTTTGAAGAGGTAAAAAAAGGAACAAAAAATCAATGTTGGAGTTTTGAAGAGGTAAAAAAAAAAAAAAAAAAAAGTTGGAGTTTTGAAGAGGTTAAAAAAAAAAAAAAAAAATTTGGAGTTTTGAAGAGGTAAAAAAAAAAAAAAAGTTGGAGTTTTGAAGAGGTAAAAAAAAAAAAAAGTTAGAGTTTTGAAGAGGTTAAAAAAAAAAAAAAAAATTGAGTTTTGAAGAGGTAAAAAAAAAAAAAGTTGGAGTTTTGAAGAGGTAAAAAAAAAAAAAGTTAGAGTTTTGAAGAGGTAAAAAAAAAAAAAAAAAATTGAGTTTTGAAGAGGTAAAAAAAAAAAAAGTTGGAGTTTTGAAGAGGTAAAAAAAAAAAAAAAGTTGGAGTTTTGAAGAGGTAAAAAAAAAAAAAAAAAAATTGAGTTTTGAAGAGGTAAAAAAAAAAAAAGTTGGAGTTTTGAAGAGGTAAAAAAAGGAACAAAAAATCAATGTTGGAGTTTTGAAGAGGTAAAAAAAAAAAAAAAAAAAAGTTGGAGTTTTGAAGAGGTTAAAAAAAAAAAAAAAAAAGTTGGAGTTTTGAAGAGGTAAAAAAAAAAAAAAAGTTGGAGTTTTGAAGAGGTAAAAAAAAAAAAAAGTTAGAGTTTTGAAGAGGTAAAAAAAAAAAAAAAAAAAATTGTGGAGTTTTGAAGAGGTAAAAAAAAAAAAAAAGTTGGAGTTTTGAAGAGGTAAAAAAAAAAAAAAAGTTGGAGTTTTGAAGAGGTAAAAAAAAAAAAAAATTGAGTTTTGAAGAGGTAAAAAAAAAAAAAAAAATTTGGAGTTTTGAAGAGGTAAAAAAAAAAAAAAAAAAGTTGGAGTTTTGAAGAGGTAAAAAAAGGAACAAAAAATCAATGTTGGAGTTTTGAAGAGGTAAAAAAAAAAAAAAATTGAGTTTTGAAGAGGTAAAAAAAAAATAAAAAAAATATTTGGAGTTTTGAAGAGGTAAAAAAAGGAACAAAAAATCAATGTTGGAGTTTTGAAGAGGTAAAAAAAAAAAAAAATGATGGAGTTTTGAAGAGGTAAAAAAAAAAAAAAAAAAATGGTAGAGTTTTGAAGAGGTAAAAAAAAATAAAAAGTTGGAGTTTTGAAGAGGTAAAAAAAAAAAATAAAAAAAAATGTGGAGTTTTGAAGAGGTAAAAAAAGGAACAAAAAATCAATGTTGGAGTTTTGAAGAGGTAAAAAAAAAAAAAAAAAAAATTGAGTTTTGAAGAGGTAAAAAAAAAAAAAGTTGGAGTTTTGAAGAGGTAAAAAAAAAAAAAAAAAAGTTGGAGTTTTGAAGAGGTAAAAAAAAAAAAAGTTGGAGTTTTGAAGAGGTAAAAAAAAAAAAAAAAAAAAATTGTAGAGTTTTGAAGAGGTAAAAAAAAAAAAAAAAATTTGGAGTTTTGAAGAGGTAAAAAAAAAAAAAAGTTGGAGTTTTGAAGAGGTAAAAAAAAAAAAAAAAATTGAGTTTTGAAGAGGTAAAAAAAAAAAAAATATATTTGGAGTTTTGAAGAGGTAAAAAAAGGAACAAAAAATCAATGTTGGAGTTTTGAAGAGGTAAAAAAAAAAATTAAAAAAAATTGAGTTTTGAAGAGGTAAAAAAAGGAACAAAAAATCAATGTTGGAGTTTTGAAGAGGTAAAAAAAAAAAAAAAGTTGGAGTTTTGAAGAGGTAAAAAAAGGAACAAAAAATCAATGTTGGAGTTTTGAAGAGGTAAAAAAAAAAAAAAATGGAGTTTTGAAGAGGTAAAAAAAAAAAAAAAAAAATTGTAGAGTTTTGAAGAGGTAAAAAAAAATAAAAAGTTGGAGTTTTGAAGAGGTAAAAAAAAAAAATAAAAAAAAATGTGGAGTTTTGAAGAGGTAAAAAAAGGAACAAAAAATCAATGTTGGAGTTTTGAAGAGGTAAAAAAAAAAAAAAAAAAAATTGAGTTTTGAAGAGGTAAAAAAAAAAAAAGTTGGAGTTTTGAAGAGGTAAAAAAAGGAACAAAAAATCAATGTTGGAGTTTTGAAGAGGTAAAAAAAAAAAAAAAAAAAAGTTGGAGTTTTGAAGAGGTTAAAAAAAAAAAAAAAAAATTTGGAGTTTTGAAGAGGTAAAAAAAAAAAAAAAAAAGTTGGAGTTTTGAAGAGGTAAAAAAAAAAAAAAAGTTGGAGTTTTGAAGAGGTAAAAAAAAAAAAAAAAAATTGAGTTTTGAAGAGGTAAAAAAAAAAAAAGTTGGAGTTTTGAAGAGGTAAAAAAAGGAACAAAAAATCAATGTTGGAGTTTTGAAGAGGTAAAAAAAAAAAAAAAAAAAAGTTGGAGTTTTGAAGAGGTTAAAAAAAAAAAAAAAAAAGTTGGAGTTTTGAAGAGGTAAAAAAAAAAAAAAAGTTGGAGTTTTGAAGAGGTAAAAAAAAAAAAAAGTTAGAGTTTTGAAGAGGTAAAAAAAAAAAAAAAAAAAATTGTGGAGTTTTGAAGAGGTAAAAAAAAAAAAAAAGTTGGAGTTTTGAAGAGGTAAAAAAAAAAAAAAAATTGAGTTTTGAAGAGGTAAAAAAAAAAAAAAAGTTGGAGTTTTGAAGAGGTAAAAAAAAAAAAAAAAAAAATTGTGGAGATTTGAAGAGGTAAAAAAAAAAAAAAAAAAGTTGGAGTTTTGAAGAGGTAAAAAAAAAAAAAAAAAATTGTGGAGTTTTGAAGAGGTAAAAAAAAAAAAAAAGTTGGAGTTTTGAAGAGGTAAAAAAAAAAAAAAAAATTGAGTTTTGAAGAGGTAAAAAAAAAAAAAAAAAAAAATTGTGGAGTTTTGAAGAGGTAAAAAAAGGAACAAAAAATCAATGTTGGAGTTTTGAAGAGGTAAAAAAAAAAAAAAAAAAAGTTGGAGTTTTGAAGAGGTAAAATAAAAAAAAAGTTGGAGTTTTGAAGAGGTAAAAAAAAAAAAAAAAGTTGGAGTTTTGAAGAGGTTAAAAAAAAAAAAAAAAATTTGGAGTTTTGAAGAGGTAAAAAAAGGAACAAAAAATCAATGTTGGAGTTTTGAAGAGGTAAAAAAAAAAAAAAATTTGGAGTTTTGAAGAGGTAAAAAAAGGAACAAAAAATCAATGTTGGAGTTTTGAAGAGGTAAAAAAAAAAAAAAAAAATTGAGTTTTGAAGAGGTAAAAAAAAAAAAAAAAAATTTGGAGTTTTGAAGAGGTAAAAAAAAAAAAAAATTGAGTTTTGAAGAGGTAAAAAAAAAAAAAAAATTGAGTTTTGAAGAGGTAAAAAAAAAAAAAAATTGAGTTTTGAAGAGGTAAAAAAAAAAAAAAAAAATTTGGAGTTTTGAAGAGGTAAAAAAAAAAAAAAATTTGGAGTTTTGAAGAGGTAAAAAAAGGAACAAAAAATCAATGTTGGAGTTTTGAAGAGGTAAAAAAAAAAAAAAATTGAGTTTTGAAGAGGTAAAAAAAAAATAAAAAAAATATTTGGAGTTTTGAAGAGGTAAAAAAAGGAACAAAAAATCAATGTTGGAGTTTTGAAGAGGTAAAAAAAAAAAAAAATGGAGTTTTGAAGAGGTAAAAAAAAAAAAAAAAAAATGGTAGAGTTTTGAAGAGGTAAAAAAAAATAAAAAGTTGGAGTTTTGAAGAGGTAAAAAAAAAAAATAAAAAAAAATGTGGAGTTTTGAAGAGGTAAAAAAAGGAACAAAAAATCAATGTTGGAGTTTTGAAGAGGTAAAAAAAAAAAAAAAAAAAATTGAGTTTTGAAGAGGTAAAAAAAAAAAAAGTTGGAGTTTTGAAGAGGTAAAAAAAGGAACAAAAAATCAATGTTGGAGTTTTGAAGAGGTAAAAAAAAAAAAAAAAAAAAAGTTGGAGTTTTGAAGAGGTTAAAAAAAAAAAAAAAAAATTTGGAGTTTTGAAGAGGTAAAAAAAAAAAAAAAGTTGGAGTTTTGAAGAGGTAAAAAAAAAAAAAAAAAATTTGGAGTTTTGAAGAGGTAAAAAAAAAAAAAAAGTTGGAGTTTTGAAGAGGTAAAAAAAGGAACAAAAAATCAATGTTGGAGTTTTGAAGAGGTAAAAAAAAAAAAAAAAAAAGTTGGAGTTTTGAAGAGGTTAAAAAAAAAAAAAAAAAAGTTGGAGTTTTGAAGAGGTAAAAAAAAAAAAAAAGTTGGAGTTTTGAAGAGGTAAAAAAAAAAAAAAGTTAGAGTTTTGAAGAGGTAAAAAAAAAAAAAAAAAAAATTGTGGAGTTTTGAAGAGGTAAAAAAAAAAAAAAGTTGGAGTTTTGAAGAGGTAAAAAAAAAAAAAAAGTTGGAGTTTTGAAGAGGTAAAAAAAAAAAAAAATTGAGTTTTGAAGAGGTAAAAAAAAAAAAAAAAATTTGGAGTTTTGAAGAGGTAAAAAAAAAAAAAAAAAAAGTTGGAGTTTTGAAGAGGTAAAAAAAGGAACAAAAAATCAATGTTGGAGTTTTGAAGAGGTAAAAAAAAAAAAAAATTGAGTTTTGAAGAGGTAAAAAAAAAATAAAAAAAATATTTGGAGTTTTGAAGAGGTAAAAAAAGGAACAAAAAATCAATGTTGGAGTTTTGAAGAGGTAAAAAAAAAAAAAAATGATGGAGTTTTGAAGAGGTAAAAAAAAAAAAAAAAAATGGTAGAGTTTTGAAGAGGTAAAAAAAAATAAAAAGTTGGAGTTTTGAAGAGGTAAAAAAAAAAAAATAAAAAAAAATGTGGAGTTTTGAAGAGGTAAAAAAAGGAACAAAAAATCAATGTTGGAGTTTTGAAGAGGTAAAAAAAAAAAAAAAAAAAATTGAGTTTTGAAGAGGTAAAAAAAAAAAAAGTTGGAGTTTTGAAGAGGTAAAAAAAAAAAAAAAAAAAGTTGGAGTTTTGAAGAGGTAAAAAAAAAAAAAGTTGGAGTTTTGAAGAGGTAAAAAAAAAAAAAAAAAAAAATTGTAGAGTTTTGAAGAGGTAAAAAAAAAAAAAAAAAATTTGGAGTTTTGAAGAGGTAAAAAAAAAAAAAAGTTGGAGTTTTGAAGAGGTAAAAAAAAAAAAAAAAATTGAGTTTTGAAGAGGTAAAAAAAAAAAAAAAAAAAAATTGTGGAGTTTTGAAGAGGTAAAAAAAGGAACAAAAAATCAATGTTGGAGTTTTGAAGAGGTAAAAAAAAAAAAAAAAAAAGTTGGAGTTTTGAAGAGGTAAAATAAAAAAAAAGTTGGAGTTTTGAAGAGGTAAAAAAAAAAAAAAAAGTTGGAGTTTTGAAGAGGTTAAAAAAAAAAAAAAAAATTTGGAGTTTTGAAGAGGTAAAAAAAGGAACAAAAAATCAATGTTGGAGTTTTGAAGAGGTAAAAAAAAAAAAAAATTTGGAGTTTTGAAGAGGTAAAAAAAGGAACAAAAAATCAATGTTGGAGTTTTGAAGAGGTAAAAAAAAAAAAAAAAAATTGAGTTTTGAAGAGGTAAAAAAAAAAAAAGTTGGAGTTTTGAAGAGGTAAAAAAAGGAACAAAAAATCAATGTTGGAGTTTTGAAGAGGTAAAAAAAAAAAAAAAGTTGGAGTTTTGAAGAGGTAAAAAAAAAAAAAAATTGAGTTTTGAAGAGGTAAAAAAAAAAAAAAAAATTTGGAGTTTTGAAGAGGTAAAAAAAAAAAAAAATTTGGAGTTTTGAAGAGGTAAAAAAAGGAACAAAAAATCAATGTTGGAGTTTTGAAGAGGTAAAAAAAAAAAAAAAGTTGGAGTTTTGAAGAGGTAAAAAAAAAAAAAAATTGAGTTTTGAAGAGGTAAAAAAAAAAAAAAAATTGGAGTTTTGAAGAGGTAAAAAAAGGAACAAAAAATCAATGTTGGAGTTTTGAAGAGGTAAAAAAAAAAAAAAAAAAAGTTGGAGTTTTGAAGAGGTAAAATAAAAAAAAAGTTGGAGTTTTGAAGAGGTAAAAAAAAAAAAAAAAGTTGGAGTTTTGAAGAGGTTAAAAAAAAAAAAAAAAATTTGGAGTTTTGAAGAGGTAAAAAAAGGAACAAAAAATCAATGTTGGAGTTTTGAAGAGGTAAAAAAAAAAAAAAATTTGGAGTTTTGAAGAGGTAAAAAAAGGAACAAAAAATCAATGTTGGAGTTTTGAAGAGGTAAAAAAAAAAAAAAAAAATTGAGTTTTGAAGAGGTAAAAAAAAAAAAAGTTGGAGTTTTGAAGAGGTAAAAAAAGGAACAAAAAATCAATGTTGGAGTTTTGAAGAGGTAAAAAAAAAAAAAAAGTTGGAGTTTTGAAGAGGTAAAAAAAAAAAAAAATTGAGTTTTGAAGAGGTAAAAAAAAAAAAAAAAAATTTGGAGTTTTGAAGAGGTAAAAAAAAAAAAAAATTTGGAGTTTTGAAGAGGTAAAAAAAGGAACAAAAAATCAATGTTGGAGTTTTGAAGAGGTAAAAAAAAAAAAAAATTGAGTTTTGAAGAGGTAAAAAAAAAATAAAAAAAATATTTGGAGTTTTGAAGAGGTAAAAAAAGGAACAAAAAATCAATGTTGGAGTTTTGAAGAGGTAAAAAAAAAAAAAAAATGGAGTTTTGAAGAGGTAAAAAAAAAAAAAAAAAAATGGTAGAGTTTTGAAGAGGTAAAAAAAAATAAAAAGTTGGAGTTTTGAAGAGGTAAAAAAAAAAAATAAAAAAAAATGTGGAGTTTTGAAGAGGTAAAAAAAGGAACAAAAAATCAATGTTGGAGTTTTGAAGAGGTAAAAAAAAAAAAAAAAAAAATTGAGTTTTGAAGAGGTAAAAAAAAAAAAAGTTGGAGTTTTGAAGAGGTAAAAAAAGGAACAAAAAATCAATGTTGGAGTTTTGAAGAGGTAAAAAAAAAAAAAAAAAAAAGTTGGAGTTTTGAAGAGGTTAAAAAAAAAAAAAAAAAATTTGGAGTTTTGAAGAGGTAAAAAAAAAAAAAAAGTTGGAGTTTTGAAGAGGTAAAAAAAAAAAAAAAAAATTTGGAGTTTTGAAGAGGTAAAAAAAAAAAAAAATTTGGAGTTTTGAAGAGGTAAAAAAAGGAACAAAAAATCAATGTTGGAGTTTTGAAGAGGTAAAAAAAAAAAAAAATTGAGTTTTGAAGAGGTAAAAAAAAAAAAAAAAATATTTGGAGTTTTGAAGAGGTAAAAAAAGGAACAAAAAATCAATGTTGGAGTTTTGAAGAGGTAAAAAAAAAAAAAAATGGAGTTTTGAAGAGGTAAAAAAAAAAAAAAAAAAATGGTAGAGTTTTGAAGAGGTAAAAAAAAATAAAAAGTTGGAGTTTTGAAGAGGTAAAAAAAAAAAATAAAAAAAAATGTGGAGTTTTGAAGAGGTAAAAAAAGGAACAAAAAATCAATGTTGGAGTTTTGAAGAGGTAAAAAAAAAAAAAAAAAAAATTGAGTTTTGAAGAGGTAAAAAAAAAAAAAGTTGGAGTTTTGAAGAGGTAAAAAAAGGAACAAAAAATCAATGTTGGAGTTTTGAAGAGGTAAAAAAAAAAAAAAAAAAAGTTGGAGTTTTGAAGAGGTTAAAAAAAAAAAAAAAAAATTTGGAGTTTTGAAGAGGTAAAAAAAAAAAAAAAGTTGGAGTTTTGAAGAGGTAAAAAAAAAAAAAAAAAAATTTGGAGTTTTGAAGAGGTAAAAAAAAAAAAAAAGTTGGAGTTTTGAAGAGGTAAAAAAAAAAAAAGTTAGAGTTTTGAAGAGGTTAAAAAAAAAAAAAAAAATTGAGTTTTGAAGAGGTAAAAAAAAAAAAAGTTGGAGTTTTGAAGAGGTAAAAAAAAAAAAAGTTAGAGTTTTGAAGAGGTAAAAAAAAAAAAAAAAAATTGAGTTTTGAAGAGGTAAAAAAAAAAAAAGTTGGAGTTTTGAAGAGGTAAAAAAAAAAAAAAAGTTGGAGTTTTGAAGAGGTAAAAAAAAAAAAAAAAAAATTGAGTTTTGAAGAGGTAAAAAAAAAAAAAGTTGGAGTTTTGAAGAGGTAAAAAAAGGAACAAAAAATCAATGTTGGAGTTTTGAAGAGGTAAAAAAAAAAAAAAAAAAAGTTGGAGTTTTGAAGAGGTTAAAAAAAAAAAAAAAAAAGTTGGAGTTTTGAAGAGGTAAAAAAAAAAAAAAAGTTGGAGTTTTGAAGAGGTAAAAAAAAAAAAAAGTTAGAGTTTTGAAGAGGTAAAAAAAAAAAAAAAAAAAATTGTGGAGTTTTGAAGAGGTAAAAAAAAAAAAAAGTTGGAGTTTTGAAGAGGTAAAAAAAAAAAAAAAGTTGGAGTTTTGAAGAGGTAAAAAAAAAAAAAAATTGAGTTTTGAAGAGGTAAAAAAAAAAAAAAAATTTGGAGTTTTGAAGAGGTAAAAAAAAAAAAAAATTTGGAGTTTTGAAGAGGTAAAAAAAGGAACAAAAAATCAATGTTGGAGTTTTGAAGAGGTAAAAAAAAAAAAAATTGAGTTTTGAAGAGGTAAAAAAAAAATAAAAAAAATATTTGGAGTTTTGAAGAGGTAAAAAAAGGAACAAAAAATCAATGTTGGAGTTTTGAAGAGGTAAAAAAAAAAAAAAATGGAGTTTTGAAGAGGTAAAAAAAAAAAAAAAAAAATGGTAGAGTTTTGAAGAGGTAAAAAAAAATAAAAAGTTGGAGTTTTGAAGAGGTAAAAAAAAAAAATAAAAAAAAATGTGGAGTTTTGAAGAGGTAAAAAAAGGAACAAAAAATCAATGTTGGAGTTTTGAAGAGGTAAAAAAAAAAAAAAAAAAAATTGAGTTTTGAAGAGGTAAAAAAAAAAAAAGTTGGAGTTTTGAAGAGGTAAAAAAAGGAACAAAAAATCAATGTTGGAGTTTTGAAGAGGTAAAAAAAAAAAAAAAAAAAAGTTGGAGTTTTGAAGAGGTTAAAAAAAAAAAAAAAAAATTTGGAGTTTTGAAGAGGTAAAAAAAAAAAAAAAGTTGGAGTTTTGAAGAGGTAAAAAAAAAAAAAAGTTAGAGTTTTGAAGAGGTTAAAAAAAAAAAAAAGTTGGAGTTTTGAAGAGGTAAAAAAAAAAAAAAAAATTGAGTTTTGAAGAGGTAAAAAAAAAAAAAGTTGGAGTTTTGAAGAGGTAAAAAAAAAAAAAAAGTTGGAGTTTTGAAGAGGTAAAAAAAAAAAAAAAAAAATTGAGTTTTGAAGAGGTAAAAAAAAAAAAAGTTGGAGTTTTGAAGAGGTAAAAAAAGGAACAAAAAATCAATGTTGGAGTTTTGAAGAGGTAAAAAAAAAAAAAAAAAAAAGTTGGAGTTTTGAAGAGGTTAAAAAAAAAAAAAAAAAAGTTGGAGTTTTGAAGAGGTAAAAAAAAAAAAAAAAGTTGGAGTTTTGAAGAGGTAAAAAAAAAAAAAAGTTAGAGTTTTGAAGAGGTAAAAAAAAAAAAAAAAAAAATTGTGGAGTTTTGAAGAGGTAAAAAAAAAAAAAAGTTGGAGTTTTGAAGAGGTAAAAAAAAAAAAAAAGTTGGAGTTTTGAAGAGGTAAAAAAAAAAAAAAATTGAGTTTTGAAGAGGTAAAAAAAAAAAAAAAAATTTGGAGTTTTGAAGAGGTAAAAAAAAAAAAAAAAAAGTTGGAGTTTTGAAGAGGTAAAAAAAGGAACAAAAAATCAATGTTGGAGTTTTGAAGAGGTAAAAAAAAAAAAAAATTGAGTTTTGAAGAGGTAAAAAAAAAATAAAAAAAATATTTGGAGTTTTGAAGAGGTAAAAAAAGGAACAAAAAATCAATGTTGGAGTTTTGAAGAGGTAAAAAAAAAAAAAAATGATGGAGTTTTGAAGAGGTAAAAAAAAAAAAAAAAAAATGGTAGAGTTTTGAAGAGGTAAAAAAAAATAAAAAGTTGGAGTTTTGAAGAGGTAAAAAAAAAAAAAAAAAAAAAATGTGGAGTTTTGAAGAGGTAAAAAAAGGAACAAAAAATCAATGTTGGAGTTTTGAAGAGGTAAAAAAAAAAAAAAAAAAAATTGAGTTTTGAAGAGGTAAAAAAAAAAAAAGTTGGAGTTTTGAAGAGGTAAAAAAAAAAAAAAAAAAAGTTGGAGTTTTGAAGAGGTAAAAAAAAAAAAAGTTGGAGTTTTGAAGAGGTAAAAAAAAAAAAAAAAAAAATTGTAGAGTTTTGAAGAGGTAAAAAAAAAAAAAAAAAATTTGGAGTTTTGAAGAGGTAAAAAAAAAAAAAAGTTGGAGTTTTGAAGAGGTAAAAAAAAAAAAAAAAATTGAGTTTTGAAGAGGTAAAAAAAAAAAAAAATTATTTGGAGTTTTGAAGAGGTAAAAAAAGGAACAAAAAATCAATGTTGGAGTTTTGAAGAGGTAAAAAAAAAAATAAAAAAAAATTGAGTTTTGAAGAGGTAAAAAAAGGAACAAAAAATCAATGTTGGAGTTTTGAAGAGGTAAAAAAAAAAAAAAAGTTGGAGTTTTGAAGAGGTAAAAAAAGGAACAAAAAATCAATGTTGGAGTTTTGAAGAGGTAAAAAAAAAAAAAAATGGAGTTTTGAAGAGGTAAAAAAAAAAAAAAAAAAATTGTAGAGTTTTGAAGAGGTAAAAAAAAATAAAAAGTTGGAGTTTTGAAGAGGTAAAAAAAAAAAATAAAAAAAAATGTGGAGTTTTGAAGAGGTAAAAAAAGGAACAAAAAATCAATGTTGGAGTTTTGAAGAGGTAAAAAAAAAAAAAAAAAATTGAGTTTTGAAGAGGTAAAAAAAAAAAAAGTTGGAGTTTTGAAGAGGTAAAAAAAGGAACAAAAAATCAATGTTGGAGTTTTGAAGAGGTAAAAAAAAAAAAAAAAAAAAAGTTGGAGTTTTGAAGAGGTTAAAAAAAAAATAAAAAAATTTGGAGTTTTGAAGAGGTAAAAAAAAAAAAAAGTTGGAGTTTTGAAGAGGTAAAAAAAAAAAAAAGTTAGAGTTTTGAAGAGGTTAAAAAAAAAAAAAAAAAAGTTGGAGTTTTGAAGAGGTAAAAAAAAAAAAAAAGTTGGAGTTTTGAAGAGGTAAAAAAAAAAAAAAAAAATTGAGTTTTGAAGAGGTAAAAAAAAAAAAAGTTGGAGTTTTGAAGAGGTAAAAAAAGGAACAAAAAATCAATGTTGGAGTTTTGAAGAGGTAAAAAAAAAAAAAAAAAAAGTTGGAGTTTTGAAGAGGTTAAAAAAAAAAAAAAAAAAGTTGGAGTTTTGAAGAGGTAAAAAAAAAAAAAAAGTTGGAGTTTTGAAGAGGTAAAAAAAAAAAAAAGTTAGAGTTTTGAAGAGGTAAAAAAAAAAAAAAAAAAATTGTGGAGTTTTGAAGAGGTAAAAAAAAAAAAAAAGTTGGAGTTTTGAAGAGGTAAAAAAAAAAAAAAAATTGAGTTTTGAAGAGGTAAAAAAAAAAAAAAAGTTGGAGTTTTGAAGAGGTAAAAAAAAAAAAAAAAAAATTGTGGAGTTTTGAAGAGGTAAAAAAAAAAAAAAAAAAGTTGGAGTTTTGAAGAGGTAAAAAAAAAAAAAAAAAAATTGTGGAGTTTTGAAGAGGTAAAAAAAAAAAAAAAGTTGGAGTTTTGAAGAGGTAAAAAAAAAAAAAAAAATTGAGTTTTGAAGAGGTAAAAAAAAAAAAAAAAAAAAATTGTGGAGTTTTGAAGAGGTAAAAAAAAAAAAAAGTTGGAGTTTTGAAGAGGTAAAAAAAAAAAAAAAAATTGAGTTTTGAAGAGGTAAAAAAAAAAAAAAAAAAAGTTGGAGTTTTGAAGAGGTAAAATAAAAAAAAAGTTGGAGTTTTGAAGAGGTAAAAAAAAAAAAAAAAGTTGGAGTTTTGAAGAGGTTAAAAAAAAAAAAAAATTTGGAGTTTTGAAGAGGTAAAAAAAGGAACAAAAAATCAATGTTGGAGTTTTGAAGAGGTAAAAAAAAAAAAAAAATTGGAGTTTTGAAGAGGTAAAAAAAGGAACAAAAAATCAATGTTGGAGTTTTGAAGAGGTAAAAAAAAAAAAAAAAAAAATTGAGTTTTGAAGAGGTAAAAAAAAAAAAAGTTGGAGTTTTGAAGAGGTAAAAAAAGGAACAAAAAATCAATGTTGGAGTTTTGAAGAGGTAAAAAAAAAAAAAAAGTTGGAGTTTTGAAGAGGTAAAAAAAAAAAAAAATTGAGTTTTGAAGAGGTAAAAAAATAAAAAAAAAATTTGGAGTTTTGAAGAGGTAAAAAAAAAAAAAAATTTGGAGTTTTGAAGAGGTAAAAAAAGGAACAAAAAATCAATGTTGGAGTTTTGAAGAGGTAAAAAAAAAAAAAAATTGAGTTTTGAAGAGGTAAAAAAAAAATAAAAAAAATATTTGGAGTTTTGAAGAGGTAAAAAAAGGAACAAAAAATCAATGTTGGAGTTTTGAAGAGGTAAAAAAAAAAAAAAATGGAGTTTTGAAGAGGTAAAAAAAAAAAAAAAAAAATGGTAGAGTTTTGAAGAGGTAAAAAAAAATAAAAAGTTGGAGTTTTGAAGAGGTAAAAAAAAAAAATAAAAAAAAATGTGGAGTTTTGAAGAGGTAAAAAAAGGAACAAAAAATCAATGTTGGAGTTTTGAAGAGGTAAAAAAAAAAAAAAAAAAAATTGAGTTTTGAAGAGGTAAAAAAAAAAAAAGTTGGAGTTTTGAAGAGGTAAAAAAAGGAACAAAAAATCAATGTTGGAGTTTTGAAGAGGTAAAAAAAAAAAAAAAAAAAAGTTGGAGTTTTGAAGAGGTTAAAAAAAAAAAAAAAAAAATTTGGAGTTTTGAAGAGGTAAAAAAAAAAAAAAGTTGGAGTTTTGAAGAGGTAAAAAAAAAAAAAAGTTAGAGTTTTGAAGAGGTTAAAAAAAAAAAAAAAAATTGAGTTTTGAAGAGGTAAAAAAAAAAAAAGTTGGAGTTTTGAAGAGGTAAAAAAAAAAAAAGTTAGAGTTTTGAAGAGGTTAAAAAAAAAAAAAAAAAAATTTGGAGTTTTGAAGAGGTAAAAAAAAAAAAAAGTTGGAGTTTTGAAGAGGTAAAAAAAAAAAAAAGTTAGAGTTTTGAAGAGGTTAAAAAAAAAAAAAAAAATTGAGTTTTGAAGAGGTAAAAAAAAAAAAAGTTGGAGTTTTGAAGAGGTAAAAAAAAAAAAAAAGTTGGAGTTTTGAAGAGGTAAAAAAAAAAAAAAAAAATTGAGTTTTGAAGAGGTAAAAAAAAAAAAAGTTGGAGTTTTGAAGAGGTAAAAAAAGGAACAAAAAATCAATGTTGGAGTTTTGAAGAGGTAAAAAAAAAAAAAAAAAAAAGTTGGAGTTTTGAAGAGGTTAAAAAAAAAAAAAAAAAAGTTGGAGTTTTGAAGAGGTAAAAAAAAAAAAAAAGTTGGAGTTTTGAAGAGGTAAAAAAAAAAAAAAGTTAGAGTTTTGAAGAGGTAAAAAAAAAAAAAAAAAAAATTGTGGAGTTTTGAAGAGGTAAAAAAAAAAAAAGTTGGAGTTTTGAAGAGGTAAAAAAAAAAAAAAAGTTGGAGTTTTGAAGAGGTAAAAAAAAAAAAAATTGAGTTTTGAAGAGGTAAAAAAAAAAAAAAAAATTTGGAGTTTTGAAGAGGTAAAAAAAAAAAAAAAAAAGTTGGAGTTTTGAAGAGGTAAAAAAAGGAACAAAAAATCAATGTTGGAGTTTTGAAGAGGTAAAAAAAAAAAAAAATTGAGTTTTGAAGAGGTAAAAAAAAAATAAAAAAAATATTTGGAGTTTTGAAGAGGTAAAAAAAGGAACAAAAAATCAATGTTGGAGTTTTGAAGAGGTAAAAAAAAAAAAAAATGATGGAGTTTTGAAGAGGTAAAAAAAAAAAAAAAAAAATGGTAGAGTTTTGAAGAGGTAAAAAAAAATAAAAAGTTGGAGTTTTGAAGAGGTAAAAAAAAAAAATAAAAAAAAATGTGGAGTTTTGAAGAGGTAAAAAAAGGAACAAAAAATCAATGTTGGAGTTTTGAAGAGGTAAAAAAAAAAAAAAAAAAATTGAGTTTTGAAGAGGTAAAAAAAAAAAAAGTTGGAGTTTTGAAGAGGTAAAAAAAAAAAAAAAAAAGTTGGAGTTTTGAAGAGGTAAAAAAAAAAAAAGTTGGAGTTTTGAAGAGGTAAAAAAAAAAAAAAAAAAAAATTGTAGAGTTTTGAAGAGGTAAAAAAAAAAAAAAAAAATTTGGAGTTTTGAAGAGGTAAAAAAAAAAAAAAGTTGGAGTTTTGAAGAGGTAAAAAAAAAAAAAGAAAATTGAGTTTTGAAGAGGTAAAAAAAAAAAAAATATATTTGGAGTTTTGAAGAGGTAAAAAAAGGAACAAAAAATCAATGTTGGAGTTTTGAAGAGGTAAAAAAAAAAATTAAAAAAAATTGAGTTTTGAAGAGGTAAAAAAAGGAACAAAAAATCAATGTTGGAGTTTTGAAGAGGTAAAAAAAAAAAAAAAGTTGGAGTTTTGAAGAGGTAAAAAAAGGAACAAAAAATCAATGTTGGAGTTTTGAAGAGGTAAAAAAAAAAAAAAATGGAGTTTTGAAGAGGTAAAAAAAAAAAAAAAAAAATTGTAGAGTTTTGAAGAGGTAAAAAAAAATAAAAAGTTGGAGTTTTGAAGAGGTAAAAAAAAAAAATAAAAAAAAATGTGGAGTTTTGAAGAGGTAAAAAAAGGAACAAAAAATCAATGTTGGAGTTTTGAAGAGGTAAAAAAAAAAAAAAAAAAAAGTTGGAGTTTTGAAGAGGTTAAAAAAAAAAAAAAAAAATTTGGAGTTTTGAAGAGGTAAAAAAAAAAAAAAAGTTGGAGTTTTGAAGAGGTAAAAAAAAAAAAAAAAAAGTTGGAGTTTTGAAGAGGTAAAAAAAAAAAAAAAGTTGGAGTTTTGAAGAGGTAAAAAAAAAAAAAAAAAAATTGAGTTTTGAAGAGGTAAAAAAAAAAAAAGTTGGAGTTTTGAAGAGGTAAAAAAAGGAACAAAAAATCAATGTTGGAGTTTTGAAGAGGTAAAAAAAAAAAAAAAAAAAAGTTGGAGTTTTGAAGAGGTTAAAAAAAAAAAAAAAAAAGTTGGAGTTTTGAAGAGGTAAAAAAAAAAAAAAAGTTGGAGTTTTGAAGAGGTAAAAAAAAAAAAAAGTTAGAGTTTTGAAGAGGTAAAAAAAAAAAAAAAAAAAATTGTGGAGTTTTGAAGAGGTAAAAAAAAAAAAAAAGTTGGAGTTTTGAAGAGGTAAAAAAAAAAAAAAAATTGAGTTTTGAAGAGGTAAAAAAAAAAAAAAAGTTGGAGTTTTGAAGAGGTAAAAAAAAAAAAAAAAAAAATTGTGGAGTTTTGAAGAGGTAAAAAAAAAAAAAAAAAAGTTGGAGTTTTGAAGAGGTAAAAAAAAAAAAAAAAAAATTGTGGAGTTTTGAAGAGGTAAAAAAAAAAAAAAAGTTGGAGTTTTGAAGAGGTAAAAAAAAAAAAAAAAATTGAGTTTTGAAGAGGTAAAAAAAAAAAAAAAAAAAAATTGTGGAGTTTTGAAGAGGTAAAAAAAGGAACAAAAAATCAATGTTGGAGTTTTGAAGAGGTAAAAAAAAAAAAAAAAAAGTTGGAGTTTTGAAGAGGTAAAATAAAAAAAAAGTTGGAGTTTTGAAGAGGTAAAAAAAAAAAAAAAAGTTGGAGTTTTGAAGAGGTTAAAAAAAAAAAAAAAAATTTGGAGTTTTGAAGAGGTAAAAAAAGGAACAAAAAATCAATGTTGGAGTTTTGAAGAGGTAAAAAAAAAAAAAAAATTTGGAGTTTTGAAGAGGTAAAAAAAGGAACAAAAAATCAATGTTGGAGTTTTGAAGAGGTAAAAAAAAAAAAAAAAAATTGAGTTTTGAAGAGGTAAAAAAAAAAAAAGTTGGAGTTTTGAAGAGGTAAAAAAAGGAACAAAAAATCAATGTTGGAGTTTTGAAGAGGTAAAAAAAAAAAAAAAGTTGGAGTTTTGAAGAGGTAAAAAAAAAAAAAAATTGAGTTTTGAAGAGGTAAAAAAAAAAAAAAAAAATTTGGAGTTTTGAAGAGGTAAAAAAAAAAAAAAAATTTGGAGTTTTGAAGAGGTAAAAAAAGGAACAAAAAATCAATGTTGGAGTTTTGAAGAGGTAAAAAAAAAAAAAAATTGAGTTTTGAAGAGGTAAAAAAAAAATAAAAAAAATATTTGGAGTTTTGAAGAGGTAAAAAAAGGAACAAAAAATCAATGTTGGAGTTTTGAAGAGGTAAAAAAAAAAAAAAATGGAGTTTTGAAGAGGTAAAAAAAAAAAAAAAAAAATGGTAGAGTTTTGAAGAGGTAAAAAAAAATAAAAAGTTGGAGTTTTGAAGAGGTAAAAAAAAAAAATAAAAAAAAATGTGGAGTTTTGAAGAGGTAAAAAAAGGAACAAAAAATCAATGTTGGAGTTTTGAAGAGGTAAAAAAAAAAAAAAAAAAAATTGAGTTTTGAAGAGGTAAAAAAAAAAAAAGTTGGAGTTTTGAAGAGGTAAAAAAAGGAACAAAAAATCAATGTTGGAGTTTTGAAGAGGTAAAAAAAAAAAAAAAAAAAAGTTGGAGTTTTGAAGAGGTTAAAAAAAAAAAAAAAAAATTTGGAGTTTTGAAGAGGTAAAAAAAAAAAAAAAGTTGGAGTTTTGAAGAGGTAAAAAAAAAAAAAAGTTAGAGTTTTGAAGAGGTTAAAAAAAAAAAAAAGTTGGAGTTTTGAAGAGGTAAAAAAAAAAAAAAAAAATTGAGTTTTGAAGAGGTAAAAAAAAAAAAAGTTGGAGTTTTGAAGAGGTAAAAAAAAAAAAAAGTTGGAGTTTTGAAGAGGTAAAAAAAAAAAAAAAAAAATTGAGTTTTGAAGAGGTAAAAAAAAAAAAAGTTGGAGTTTTGAAGAGGTAAAAAAAGGAACAAAAAATCAATGTTGGAGTTTTGAAGAGGTAAAAAAAAAAAAAAAAAAAAGTTGGAGTTTTGAAGAGGTTAAAAAAAAAAAAAAAAAATTTGGAGTTTTGAAGAGGTAAAAAAAAAAAAAAATTGGAGTTTTGAAGAGGTAAAAAAAAAAAAAAGTTAGAGTTTTGAAGAGGTAAAAAAAAAAAAAAAAAAAATTGTGGAGTTTTGAAGAGGTAAAAAAAAAAAAAAGTTGGAGTTTTGAAGAGGTAAAAAAAAAAAAAAAATTGAGTTTTGAAGAGGTAAAAAAAAAAAAAAAGTTGGAGTTTTGAAGAGGTAAAAAAAAAAAAAAAAAAATTGTGGAGTTTTGAAGAGGTAAAAAAAAAAAAAAAAAAAATTGTGGAGTTTTGAAGAGGTAAAAAAAAAAAAAAGTTGGAGTTTTGAAGAGGTAAAAAAAAAAAAAAAATTGAGTTTTGAAGAGGTAAAAAAAAAAAAAAAAAAAAATTGTGGAGTTTTGAAGAGGTAAAAAAAGGAACAAAAAATCAATGTTGGAGTTTTGAAGAGGTAAAAAAAAAAAAAAAAAAAGTTGGAGTTTTGAAGAGGTAAAATAAAAAAAAAGTTGGAGTTTTGAAGAGGTAAAAAAAAAAAAAAAAGTTGGAGTTTTGAAGAGGTTAAAAAAAAAAAAAAAAATTGTGGAATTTTGAAGAGGTAAAAAAAAAAAAAAGTTGGAGTTTTGAAGAGGTAAAAAAAAAAAAAAAAATTGAGTTTTGAAGAGGTAAAAAAAGGAACAAAAAATCAATGTTGGAGTTTTGAAGAGGTAAAAAAAAAAAAAAAAAAGTTGGAGTTTTGAAGAGGTAAAAAAAAAAAAAAAAAAAAGTTGGAGTTTTGAAGAGGTAAAAAAAAAAAAAAGTTGGAGTTTTGAAGAGGTAAAAAAAAAAAAAAGTTAGAGTTTTGAAGAGGTAAAAAAAAAAAAAAAAAAAATTGTGGAGTTTTGAAGAGGTAAAAAAAAGAAAAAAAGTTGGAGTTTTGAATAGGTAAAAAAAAAAAAAAAATTGAGTTTTGAAGAGGTAAAAAAAAAATAAAAAAATATTTGGAGTTTTGAAGAGGTAAAAAAAATAAAAAATGATGGAGTTTTGAAGAGGTAAAAAAAAAAAAAAAAAAAATTGTAGAGTTTTGAAGAGGTAAAAAAAAATAAAAAGTTGGAGTTTTGAAGAGGTAAAAAAAAAAAAAAAAAAAAAATGTGGAGTTTTGAAGAGGTAAAAAAAGGAACAAAAAATCAATGTTGGAGTTTTGAAGAGGTAAAAAAAAAATAAAAAAAAATTGAGTTTTGAAGAGGTAAAAAAAAAAAAGTTGGAGTTTTGAAGAGGTAAAAAAAGGAACAAAAAATCAATGTTGGAGTTTTGAAGAGGTAAAAAAAAAAAAAAAAAAAAGTTGGAGTTTTGAAGAGGTTAAAAAAAAAAAAAAAAAATTTGGAGTTTTGAAGAGGTAAAAAAAAAAAAAAGTTGGAGTTTTGAAGAGGTAAAAAAAAAAAAAAAGTTGGAGTTTTGAAGAGGTAAAAAAAAAAAAAAGTTAGAGTTTTGAAGAGGTAAAAAAAAAAAAAAAAAAAAATTGTGGAGTTTTGAAGAGGTAAAAAAAAAAAAAAAGTTGGAGTTTTGAAGAGGTAAAAAAAAAAAAAAATTGAGTTTTGAAGAGGTAAAAAAAAAAAAAAAAAAATATTTGGAGTTTTGAAGAGGTAAAAAAAGGAACAAAAAATCAATGTTGGAGTTTTGAAGAGGTAAAAAAAAAAAAAATGGAGTTTTGAAGAGGTAAAAAAAAAAAAAAAAAAATTGTAGAGTTTTGAAGAGGTAAAAAAAAATAAAAAGTTGGAGTTTTGAAGAGGTAAAAAAAAAAAATAAAAAAAAATGTGGAGTTTTGAAGAGGTAAAAAAAGGAACAAAAAATCAATGTTGGAGTTTTGAAGAGGTAAAAAAAAAAAAATGTTGGAGTTTTGAAGAGGTAAAAAAAAAAAAAAAAAAAATTGTAGAGATTTGAAGAGGTAAAAAAAAAAAAAAAAAATTGAGTTTTGAAGAGGTAAAAAAAGGAACAAAAAATCAATGTTGGAGTTTTGAAGAGATAAAAAAAAAAAAAAAAAAATTGAGTTTTGAAGAGGTAAAAAAAGGAACAAAAAATCAATGTTGGAGTTTTGAAGAGGTAAAAAAAAAAAAAAAAAAAAGTTGGAGTTTTGAAGAGGTAAAAAAAATATATAAAAAAAATTGTGGAGTTTTGAAGAGGTAAAAAAAAATAAAATTTGGAGTATTGAAGAGGTAAAAAAAATAAATAAAAAAAATTGTGGAGTTTTGAAGAGGTAAAAAAAAAAAAAAGTTGGAGTTTTGAAGAGGTAAAAAAAAAAAAAAATTTAGGAGTTTTGAAGAGGTAAAAAAAGGAACAAAAAATCAATGTTGGAGTTTTGAAGAGGTAAAAATAAAAATAAAAAAAATTGAGTTTTGAAGAGGTAAAAAAAGGAACAAAAAATCAATGTTGGAGTTTTGAAGAGGTAAAAAAAAAAAAAATGTTGGAGTTTTGAAGAGGTAAAAAAAAAAAAAAAAAAATTGAGTTTTGAAGAGGTAAAAAAAAAAAAAAAAAAATATTTGGAGTTTTGAAGAGGTAAAAAAAGGAACAAAAAATCAATGTTGGAGTTTTGAAGAGATAAAAAAAAAAATAAAAAAAAATTGAGTTTTGAAGAGGTAAAAAAAGGAACAAAAAATCAATGTTGGAGTTTTGAAGAGGTAAAAAAAAAAAAAAAAAAAATTGAGTTTTGAAGAGGTAAAAAAAAAAAAAGTTGGAGTTTTGAAGAGGTAAAAAAAGGAACAAAAAATCAATGTTGGAGTTTTGAAGAGGTTAAAAAAAAAAAAAAAAAGTTGGAGTTTTGAAGAGGTAAAAAAAAAAAAAAGTTGGAGTTTTGAAGAGGTAAAAAAAAAAAAAAAGTTGGAGTTTTGAAGAGGTAAAAAAAAAAAAAAATTGAGTTTTGAAGAGGTAAAAAAAAAAAAAAAAAAATATTTGGAGTTTTGAAGAGGTAAAAAAAGGAACAAAAAATCAATGTTGGAGTTTTGAAGAGGTAAAAAAAAAAAAAAATGGAGTTTTGAAGAGGTAAAAAAAAATAAAAAGTTGGAGTTTTGAAGAGGTAAAAAAAAATAAAAAGTTGGAGTTTTGAAGAGGTAAAAAAAAAAAATAAAAAAAAATGTGGAGTTTTGAAGAGGTAAAAAAAGGAACAAAAAATCAATGTTGGAGTTTTGAAGAGGTAAAAAAAAAATTAAAAAAAATTGAGTTTTGAAGAGGTAAAAAAAAAAAAAGTTGGAGTTTTGAAGAGGTAAAAAAAGGAACAAAAAATCAATGTTGGAGTTTTGAAGAGGTAAAAAAAAAAAAAAAAAAAAGTTGGAGTTTTGAAGAGGTTAAAAAAAAAAAAAAAAATTTGGAGTTTTGAAGAGGTAAAAAAAAAAAAAAGTTGGAGTTTTGAAGAGGTAAAAAAAAAAAAAAAGTTGGAGTTTTGAAGAGGTAAAAAAAAAAAAAAGTTAGAGTTTTGAAGAGGTAAAAAAAAAAAAAAAAAAAATTGTGGAGTTTTGAAGAGGTAAAAAAAAAAAAAAAGTTGGAGTTTTGAAGAGGTAAAAAAAAAAAAAAAATTGAGTTTTGAAGAGGTAAAAAAAAAAAAAAAAAAAATATTTGGAGTTTTGAAGAGGTAAAAAAAGGAACAAAAAATCAATGTTGGAGTTTTGAAGAGGTAAAAAAAAAAAAAATGGAGTTTTGAAGAGGTAAAAAAAAAAAAAAAAAAATATTTGGAGTTTTGAAGAGGTAAAAAAAGGAACAAAAAATCAATGTTGGAGTTTTGAAGAGATAAAAAAAAAATAAAAAAAAATTGAGTTTTGAAGAGGTAAAAAAAGGAACAAAAAATCAATGTTGGAGTTTTGAAGAGGTAAAAAAAAAAAAAAAAAAATTGAGTTTTGAAGAGGTAAAAAAAAAAAAAGTTGGAGTTTTGAAGAGGTAAAAAAAGGAACAAAAAATCAATGTTGGAGTTTTGAAGAGGTTAAAAAAAAAAAAAAAAGTTGGAGTTTTGAAGAGGTAAAAAAAAAAAAAAGTTGGAGTTTTGAAGAGGTAAAAAAAAAAAAAAAGTTGGAGTTTTGAAGAGGTAAAAAAAAAAAAAAATTGAGTTTTGAAGAGGTAAAAAAAAAAAAAAAAAAATATTTGGAGTTTTGAAGAGGTAAAAAAAGGAACAAAAAATCAATGTTGGAGTTTTGAAGAGGTAAAAAAAAAAAAAAAATGGAGTTTTGAAGAGGTAAAAAAAAATAAAAAGTTGGAGTTTTGAAGAGGTAAAAAAAAATAAAAAGTTGGAGTTTTGAAGAGGTAAAAAAAAAAAAAAAAAAAGTTGGAGTTTTGAAGAGGTTAAAAAAAAAAAAAAAAAAATTTGGAGTTTTGAAGAGGTAAAAAAAAAAAAAAGTTGGAGTTTTGAAGAGGTAAAAAAAAAAAAAAAGTTGGAGTTTTGAAGAGGTAAAAAAAAAAAAAAGTTAGAGTTTTGAAGAGGTAAAAAAAAAAAAAAAAAAAATTGTGGAGTTTTGAAGAGGTAAAAAAAAAAAAAAGTTGGAGTTTTGAAGAGGTAAAAAAAAAAAAAAATTGAGTTTTGAAGAGGTAAAAAAAAAAAAAAAAAAAATATTTGGAGTTTTGAAGAGGTAAAAAAAGGAACAAAAAATCAATGTTGGAGTTTTGAAGAGGTAAAAAAAAAAAAAAATGGAGTTTTGAAGAGGTAAAAAAAAAAAAAAAAAAAAAATGTGGAGTTTTGAAGAGGTAAAAAAAGGAACAAAAAATCAATGTTGGAGTTTTGAAGAGGTAAAAAAAAAAAAATGTTGGAGTTTTGAAGAGGTAAAAAAAAAAAAAAAAAAAAATTGTAGAGATTTGAAGAGGTAAAAAAAAAAAAAAAAAATTGAGTTTTGAAGAGGTAAAAAAAGGAACAAAAAATCAATGTTGGAGTTTTGAAGAGATAAAAAAAAAAAAAAAAAAATTGAGTTTTGAAGAGGTAAAAAAAGGAACAAAAAATCAATGTTGGAGTTTTGAAGAGGTAAAAAAAAAAAAAAAAAAAGTTGGAGTTTTGAAGAGGTAAAAAAAATATATAAAAAAAATTGTGGAGTTTTGAAGAGGTAAAAAAAAATAAAATTTGGAGTATTGAAGAGGTAAAAAAAATAAATAAAAAAAATTGTGGAGTTTTGAAGAGGTAAAAAAAAAAAAAGTTGGAGTTTTGAAGAGGTAAAAAAAAAAAAAAAATTTAGGAGTTTTGAAGAGGTAAAAAAAGGAACAAAAAATCAATGTTGGAGTTTTGAAGAGGTAAAAATAAAAATAAAAAAAATTGAGTTTTGAAGAGGTAAAAAAAGGAACAAAAAATCAATGTTGGAGTTTTGAAGAGGTAAAAAAAAAAAAAAAAAAAATTGAGTTTTGAAGAGGTAAAAAAAAAAAAAGTTGGAGTTTTGAAGAGGTAAAAAAAGGAACAAAAAATCAATGTTGGAGTTTTGAAGAGGTTAAAAAAAAAAAAAAAAAGTTGGAGTTTTGAAGAGGTAAAAAAAAAAAAAAGTTGGAGTTTTGAAGAGGTAAAAAAAAAAAAAAAGTTGGAGTTTTGAAGAGGTAAAAAAAAAAAAAAAATTGAGTTTTGAAGAGGTAAAAAAAAAAAAAAAAAAAATATTTGGAGTTTTGAAGAGGTAAAAAAAGGAACAAAAAATCAATGTTGGAGTTTTGAAGAGGTAAAAAAAAAAAAAAATGGAGTTTTGAAGAGGTAAAAAAAAATAAAAAGTTGGAGTTTTGAAGAGGTAAAAAAAAAAAAAAAAGTTGGAGTTTTGAAGGTAAAAAAAAAAAAAAATGTGGAGTTTTGAAGAGGTAAAAAAAGGAACAAAAAATCAATGTTGGAGTTTTGAAGAGGTAAAAAAAAAATTAAAAAAAATTGAGTTTTGAAGAGGTAAAAAAAAAAAAGTTGGAGTTTTGAAGAGGTAAAAAAAGGAACAAAAAATCAATGTTGGAGTTTTGAAGAGGTAAAAAAAAAAAAAAAAAAAAGTTGGAGTTTTGAAGAGGTTAAAAAAAAAAAAAAAAATTTGGAGTTTTGAAGAGGTAAAAAAAAAAAAAGTTGGAGTTTTGAAGAGGTAAAAAAAAAAAAAAGTTGGAGTTTTGAAGAGGTAAAAAAAAAAAAAAGTTAGAGTTTTGAAGAGGTAAAAAAAAAAAAAAAAAAAATTGTGGAGTTTTGAAGAGGTAAAAAAAAAAAAAAAAGTTGGAGTTTTGAAGAGGTAAAAAAAAAAAAAAATTGAGTTTTGAAGAGGTAAAAAAAAAAAAAAAAAAATATTTGGAGTTTTGAAGAGGTAAAAAAAGGAACAAAAAATCAATGTTGGAGTTTTGAAGAGGTAAAAAAAAAAAAAATGGAGTTTTGAAGAGGTAAAAAAAAAAAAAAAAAAAATTGTAGAGTTTTGAAGAGGTAAAAAAAAATAAAAAGTTGGAGTTTTGAATAGGTAAAAAAAAAAAAAAATTGAGTTTTGAAGAGGTAAAAAAAAAATAAAAAAAAAATAAAAAAATATTTGGAGTTTTGAAGAGGTAAAAAAAATAAAAAATGATGGAGTTTTGAAGAGGTAAAAAAAAAAAAAAAAAAATTGTAGAGTTTTGAAGAGGTAAAAAAAAATAAAAAGTTGGAGTTTTGAAGAGGTAAAAAAAAAAAATAAAAAAAAATGTGGAGTTTTGAAGAGGTAAAAAAAGGAACAAAAAATCAATGTTGGAGTTTTGAAGAGGTAAAAAAAAAATAAAAAAAAATTGAGTTTTGAAGAGGTAAAAAAAAAAAAAGTTGGAGTTTTGAAGAGGTAAAAAAAGGAACAAAAAATCAATGTTGGAGTTTTGAAGAGGTAAAAAAAAAAAAAAAAAAAAGTTGGAGTTTTGAAGAGGTTAAAAAAAAAAAAAAAAAATTTGGAGTTTTGAAGAGGTAAAAAAAAAAAAAGTTGGAGTTTTGAAGAGGTAAAAAAAAAAAAAAAGTTGGAGTTTTGAAGAGGTAAAAAAAAAAAAAAGTTAGAGTTTTGAAGAGGTAAAAAAAAAAAAAAAAAAATTGTGGAGTTTTGAAGAGGTAAAAAAAAAAAAAAAGTTGGAGTTTTGAAGAGGTAAAAAAAAAAAAAAAATTGAGTTTTGAAGAGGTAAAAAAAAAAAAAAAAAAAATATTTGGAGTTTTGAAGAGGTAAAAAAAGGAACAAAAAATCAATGTTGGAGTTTTGAAGAGGTAAAAAAAAAAAAAAATGGAGTTTTGAAGAGGTAAAAAAAAAAAAAAAAAAATTGTAGAGTTTTGAAGAGGTAAAAAAAAATAAAAAGTTGGAGTTTTGAAGAGGTAAAAAAAAAAAATAAAAAAAAATGTGGAGTTTTGAAGAGGTAAAAAAAGGAACAAAAAATCAATGTTGGAGTTTTGAAGAGGTAAAAAAAAAAAAAATGTTGGAGTTTTGAAGAGGTAAAAAAAAAAAAAAAAAAAAATTGTAGAGATTTGAAGAGGTAAAAAAAAAAAAAAAAAATTGAGTTTTGAAGAGGTAAAAAAAGGAACAAAAAATCAATGTTGGAGTTTTGAAGAGATAAAAAAAAAAAAAAAAAAAATTGAGTTTTGAAGAGGTAAAAAAAGGAACAAAAAATCAATGTTGGAGTTTTGAAGAGGTAAAAAAAAAAAAAAAAAAAAGTTGGAGTTTTGAAGAGGTAAAAAAAATATATAAAAAAAATTGTGGAGTTTTGAAGAGGTAAAAAAAAATAAAATTTGGAGTATTGAAGAGGTAAAAAAAATAAATAAAAAAAATTGTGGAGTTTTGAAGAGGTAAAAAAAAAAAAAAGTTGGAGTTTTGAAGAGGTAAAAAAAAAAAAAAAATTTAGGAGTTTTGAAGAGGTAAAAAAAGGAACAAAAAATCAATGTTGGAGTTTTGAAGAGGTAAAAATAAAAATAAAAAAAATTGAGTTTTGAAGAGGTAAAAAAAGGAACAAAAAATCAATGTTGGAGTTTTGAAGAGGTAAAAAAAAAAAAAATGTTGGAGTTTTGAAGAGGTAAAAAAAAAAAAAAAAAAATTGAGTTTTGAAGAGGTAAAAAAAAAAAAAAAAAAATATTTGGAGTTTTGAAGAGGTAAAAAAAGGAACAAAAAATCAATGTTGGAGTTTTGAAGAGATAAAAAAAAAAATAAAAAAAAATTGAGTTTTGAAGAGGTAAAAAAAGGAACAAAAAATCAATGTTGGAGTTTTGAAGAGGTAAAAAAAAAAAAAAAAAAAATTGAGTTTTGAAGAGGTAAAAAAAAAAAAGTTGGAGTTTTGAAGAGGTAAAAAAAGGAACAAAAAATCAATGTTGGAGTTTTGAAGAGGTTAAAAAAAAAAAAAAAAAGTTGGAGTTTTGAAGAGGTAAAAAAAAAAAAAAGTTGGAGTTTTGAAGAGGTAAAAAAAAAAAAAAAGTTGGAGTTTTGAAGAGGTAAAAAAAAAAAAAAAATTGAGTTTTGAAGAGGTAAAAAAAAAAAAAAAAAAATATTTGGAGTTTTGAAGAGGTAAAAAAAGGAACAAAAAATCAATGTTGGAGTTTTGAAGAGGTAAAAAAAAAAAAAAATGGAGTTTTGAAGAGGTAAAAAAAAATAAAAAGTTGGAGTTTTGAAGAGGTAAAAAAAAATAAAAAGTTGGAGTTTTGAAGAGGTAAAAAAAAAAAATAAAAAAAAATGTGGAGTTTTGAAGAGGTAAAAAAAGGAACAAAAAATCAATGTTGGAGTTTTGAA
Source organism: Callionymus lyra (assembly GCF_982586985.1). NCBI lineage: Eukaryota > Metazoa > Chordata > Actinopteri > Syngnathiformes > Callionymidae > Callionymus > Callionymus lyra. The sequence continues at coordinate 42,123 of NW_028258725.1, forward strand.
GAGGTAAAAAAAAAATTAAAAAAAATTGAGTTTTGAAGAGGTAAAAAAAAAAAAAGTTGGAGTTTTGAAGAGGTAAAAAAAGGAACAAAAAATCAATGTTGGAGTTTTGAAGAGGTAAAAAAAAAAAAAAAAAAAAGTTGGAGTTTTGAAGAGGTTAAAAAAAAAAAAAAAAATTTGGAGTTTTGAAGAGGTAAAAAAAAAAAAAAGTTGGAGTTTTGAAGAGGTAAAAAAAAAAAAAAAGTTGGAGTTTTGAAGAGGTAAAAAAAAAAAAAAGTTAGAGTTTTGAAGAGGTAAAAAAAAAAAAAAAAAAAATTGTGGAGTTTTGAAGAGGTAAAAAAAAAAAAAAAGTTGGAGTTTTGAAGAGGTAAAAAAAAAAAAAAAATTGAGTTTTGAAGAGGTAAAAAAAAAAAAAAAAAAAAATATTTGGAGTTTTGAAGAGGTAAAAAAAGGAACAAAAAATCAATGTTGGAGTTTTGAAGAGGTAAAAAAAAAAAAAATGGAGTTTTGAAGAGGTAAAAAAAAAAAAAAAAAAAATTGTAGAGTTTTGAAGAGGTAAAAAAAAATAAAAAGTTGGAGTTTTGAATAGGTAAAAAAAAAAAAAATTGAGTTTTGAAGAGGTAAAAAAAAATAAAAAAATATTTGGAGTTTTGAAGAGGTAAAAAAAATAAAAAATGATGGAGTTTTGAAGAGGTAAAAAAAAAAAAAAAAAATTGTAGAGTTTTGAAGAGGTAAAAAAAAATAAAAAGTTGGAGTTTTGAAGAGGTAAAAAAAAAAAATAAAAAAAAATGTGGAGTTTTGAAGAGGTAAAAAAAGGAACAAAAAATCAATGTTGGAGTTTTGAAGAGGTAAAAAAAAAATAAAAAAAATTGAGTTTTGAAGAGGTAAAAAAAAAAAAAGTTGGAGTTTTGAAGAGGTAAAAAAAGGAACAAAAAATCAATGTTGGAGTTTTGAAGAGGTAAAAAAAAAAAAAAAAAAAAGTTGGAGTTTTGAAGAGGTTAAAAAAAAAAAAAAAAAATTTGGAGTTTTGAAGAGGTAAAAAAAAAAAAAAGTTGGAGTTTTGAAGAGGTAAAAAAAAAAAAAAGTTGGAGTTTTGAAGAGGTAAAAAAAAAAAAAAGTTAGAGTTTTGAAGAGGTAAAAAAAAAAAAAAAAAAATTGTGGAGTTTTGAAGAGGTAAAAAAAAAAAAAAAGTTGGAGTTTTGAAGAGGTAAAAAAAAAAAAAAAATTGAGTTTTGAAGAGGTAAAAAAAAAAAAAAAAAAATATTTGGAGTTTTGAAGAGGTAAAAAAAGGAACAAAAAATCAATGTTGGAGTTTTGAAGAGGTAAAAAAAAAAAAAAAATGGAGTTTTGAAGAGGTAAAAAAAAAAAAAAAAAAATTGTAGAGTTTTGAAGAGGTAAAAAAAAATAAAAAGTTGGAGTTTTGAAGAGGTAAAAAAAAAAAATAAAAAAAAATGTGGAGTTTTGAAGAGGTAAAAAAAGGAACAAAAAATCAATGTTGGAGTTTTGAAGAGGTAAAAAAAAAAAAAATGTTGGAGTTTTGAAGAGGTAAAAAAAAAAAAAAAAAAAAATTGTAGAGATTTGAAGAGGTAAAAAAAAAAAAAAAAAATTGAGTTTTGAAGAGGTAAAAAAAGGAACAAAAAATCAATGTTGGAGTTTTGAAGAGATAAAAAAAAAAAAAAAAAAAATTGAGTTTTGAAGAGGTAAAAAAAGGAACAAAAAATCAATGTTGGAGTTTTGAAGAGGTAAAAAAAAAAAAAAAAAAAAGTTGGAGTTTTGAAGAGGTAAAAAAAATATATAAAAAAAATTGTGGAGTTTTGAAGAGGTAAAAAAAAATAAAATTTGGAGTATTGAAGAGGTAAAAAAAATAAATAAAAAAAATTGTGGAGTTTTGAAGAGGTAAAAAAAAAAAAAAGTTGGAGTTTTGAAGAGGTAAAAAAAAAAAAAAAATTTAGGAGTTTTGAAGAGGTAAAAAAAGGAACAAAAAATCAATGTTGGAGTTTTGAAGAGGTAAAAATAAAAATAAAAAAAATTGAGTTTTGAAGAGGTAAAAAAAGGAACAAAAAATCAATGTTGGAGTTTTGAAGAGGTAAAAAAAAAAAAAATGTTGGAGTTTTGAAGAGGTAAAAAAAAAAAAAAAAAAATTGAGTTTTGAAGAGGTAAAAAAAAAAAAAAAAAAATATTTGGAGTTTTGAAGAGGTAAAAAAAGGAACAAAAAATCAATGTTGGAGTTTTGAAGAGATAAAAAAAAAAATAAAAAAAAATTGAGTTTTGAAGAGGTAAAAAAAGGAACAAAAAATCAATGTTGGAGTTTTGAAGAGGTAAAAAAAAAAAAAAAAAAAATTGAGTTTTGAAGAGGTAAAAAAAAAAAAAGTTGGAGTTTTGAAGAGGTAAAAAAAGGAACAAAAAATCAATGTTGGAGTTTTGAAGAGGTTAAAAAAAAAAAAAAAAGTTGGAGTTTTGAAGAGGTAAAAAAAAAAAAAAGTTGGAGTTTTGAAGAGGTAAAAAAAAAAAAAAAGTTGGAGTTTTGAAGAGGTAAAAAAAAAAAAAAAATTGAGTTTTGAAGAGGTAAAAAAAAAAAAAAAAAAATATTTGGAGTTTTGAAGAGGTAAAAAAAGGAACAAAAAATCAATGTTGGAGTTTTGAAGAGGTAAAAAAAAAAAAAAATGGAGTTTTGAAGAGGTAAAAAAAAATAAAAAGTTGGAGTTTTGAAGAGGTAAAAAAAAATAAAAAGTTGGAGTTTTGAAGAGGTAAAAAAAAAAAATAAAAAAAAATGTGGAGTTTTGAAGAGGTAAAAAAAGGAACAAAAAATCAATGTTGGAGTTTTGAAGAGGTAAAAAAAAAATTAAAAAAAATTGAGTTTTGAAGAGGTAAAAAAAAAAAAAGTTGGAGTTTTGAAGAGGTAAAAAAAGGAACAAAAAATCAATGTTGGAGTTTTGAAGAGGTAAAAAAAAAAAAAAAAAAAAGTTGGAGTTTTGAAGAGGTTAAAAAAAAAAAAAAAAAATTTGGAGTTTTGAAGAGGTAAAAAAAAAAAAAAGTTGGAGTTTTGAAGAGGTAAAAAAAAAAAAAAGTTGGAGTTTTGAAGAGGTAAAAAAAAAAAAAAGTTAGAGTTTTGAAGAGGTAAAAAAAAAAAAAAAAAAAATTGTGGAGTTTTGAAGAGGTAAAAAAAAAAAAAAAGTTGGAGTTTTGAAGAGGTAAAAAAAAAAAAAAAATTGAGTTTTGAAGAGGTAAAAAAAAAAAAAAAAAAAATATTTGGAGTTTTGAAGAGGTAAAAAAAGGAACAAAAAATCAATGTTGGAGTTTTGAAGAGGTAAAAAAAAAAAAAATGGAGTTTTGAAGAGGTAAAAAAAAAAAAAAAAAAAATTGTAGAGTTTTGAAGAGGTAAAAAAAAATAAAAAGTTGGAGTTTTGAATAGGTAAAAAAAAAAAAAATTGAGTTTTGAAGAGGTAAAAAAAAAATAAAAAAATATTTGGAGTTTTGAAGAGGTAAAAAAAATAAAAAATGATGGAGTTTTGAAGAGGTAAAAAAAAAAAAAAAAAATTGTAGAGTTTTGAAGAGGTAAAAAAAAATAAAAAGTTGGAGTTTTGAAGAGGTAAAAAAAAAAAATAAAAAAAAATGTGGAGTTTTGAAGAGGTAAAAAAAGGAACAAAAAATCAATGTTGGAGTTTTGAAGAGGTAAAAAAAAAAAAAATGTTGGAGTTTTGAAGAGGTAAAAAAAAAAAAAAAAAAAAATTGTAGAGATTTGAAGAGGTAAAAAAAAAAAAAAAAAATTGAGTTTTGAAGAGGTAAAAAAAGGAACAAAAAATCAATGTTGGAGTTTTGAAGAGATAAAAAAAAAAAAAAAAAAATTGAGTTTTGAAGAGGTAAAAAAAGGAACAAAAAATCAATGTTGGAGTTTTGAAGAGGTAAAAAAAAAAAAAAAAAAAAGTTGGAGTTTTGAAGAGGTAAAAAAAATATATAAAAAAAATTGTGGAGTTTTGAAGAGGTAAAAAAAAATAAAATTTGGAGTATTGAAGAGGTAAAAAAAATAAATAAAAAAAATTGTGGAGTTTTGAAGAGGTAAAAAAAAAAAAAAGTTGGAGTTTTGAAGAGGTAAAAAAAAAAAAAAAATTTAGGAGTTTTGAAGAGGTAAAAAAAGGAACAAAAAATCAATGTTGGAGTTTTGAAGAGGTAAAAATAAAAATAAAAAAAATTGAGTTTTGAAGAGGTAAAAAAAGGAACAAAAAATCAATGTTGGAGTTTTGAAGAGGTAAAAAAAAAAAAAATGTTGGAGTTTTGAAGAGGTAAAAAAAAAAAAAAAAAAATTGAGTTTTGAAGAGGTAAAAAAAAAAAAAAAAAAATATTTGGAGTTTTGAAGAGGTAAAAAAAGGAACAAAAAATCAATGTTGGAGTTTTGAAGAGATAAAAAAAAAAATAAAAAAAAATTGAGTTTTGAAGAGGTAAAAAAAGGAACAAAAAATCAATGTTGGAGTTTTGAAGAGGTAAAAAAAAAAAAAAAAAAATTGAGTTTTGAAGAGGTAAAAAAAAAAAAAGTTGGAGTTTTGAAGAGGTAAAAAAAGGAACAAAAAATCAATGTTGGAGTTTTGAAGAGGTAAAAAAAAAAAAAAAAAAAGTTGGAGTTTTGAAGAGGTTAAAAAAAAAAAAAAAAAATTTGGAGTTTTGAAGAGGTAAAAAAAAAAAAAAGTTGGAGTTTTGAAGAGGTAAAAAAAAAAAAAAAGTTGGAGTTTTGAAGAGGTAAAAAAAAAAAAAAGTTAGAGTTTTGAAGAGGTAAAAAAAAAAAAAAAAAAAATTGTGGAGTTTTGAAGAGGTAAAAAAAAAAAAAAAGTTGGAGTTTTGAAGAGGTAAAAAAAAAAAAAAATTGAGTTTTGAAGAGGTAAAAAAAAAAAAAAAAAAATATTTGGAGTTTTGAAGAGGTAAAAAAAGGAACAAAAAATCAATGTTGGAGTTTTGAAGAGGTAAAAAAAAAAAAAAATGGAGTTTTGAAGAGGTAAAAAAAAAAAAAAAAAAAATTGTAGAGTTTTGAAGAGGTAAAAAAAAATAAAAAGTTGGAGTTTTGAAGAGGTAAAAAAAAAAAATAAAAAAAAATGTGGAGTTTTGAAGAGGTAAAAAAAGGAACAAAAAATCAATGTTGGAGTTTTGAAGAGGTAAAAAAAAAAAAAATGTTGGAGTTTTGAAGAGGTAAAAAAAAAAAAAAAAAAAAATTGTAGAGATTTGAAGAGGTAAAAAAAAAAAAAAAAAATTGAGTTTTGAAGAGGTAAAAAAAGGAACAAAAAATCAATGTTGGAGTTTTGAAGAGATAAAAAAAAAAAAAAAAAAATTGAGTTTTGAAGAGGTAAAAAAAGGAACAAAAAATCAATGTTGGAGTTTTGAAGAGGTAAAAAAAAAAAAAAAAAAAAGTTGGAGTTTTGAAGAGGTAAAAAAAATATATAAAAAAAATTGTGGAGTTTTGAAGAGGTAAAAAAAAATAAAATTTGGAGTATTGAAGAGGTAAAAAAAATAAATAAAAAAAATTGTGGAGTTTTGAAGAGGTAAAAAAAAAAAAAAGTTGGAGTTTTGAAGAGGTAAAAAAAAAAAAAAAATTTAGGAGTTTTGAAGAGGTAAAAAAAGGAACAAAAAATCAATGTTGGAGTTTTGAAGAGGTAAAAATAAAAATAAAAAAAATTGAGTTTTGAAGAGGTAAAAAAAGGAACAAAAAATCAATGTTGGAGTTTTGAAGAGGTAAAAAAAAAAAAAATGTTGGAGTTTTGAAGAGGTAAAAAAAAAAAAAAAAAAATTGAGTTTTGAAGAGGTAAAAAAAAAAAAAAAAAAATATTTGGAGTTTTGAAGAGGTAAAAAAAGGAACAAAAAATCAATGTTGGAGTTTTGAAGAGATAAAAAAAAAAATAAAAAAAAATTGAGTTTTGAAGAGGTAAAAAAAGGAACAAAAAATCAATGTTGGAGTTTTGAAGAGGTAAAAAAAAAAAAAAAAAAATTGAGTTTTGAAGAGGTAAAAAAAAAAAAAGTTGGAGTTTTGAAGAGGTAAAAAAAGGAACAAAAAATCAATGTTGGAGTTTTGAAGAGGTTAAAAAAAAAAAAAAAAAGTTGGAGTTTTGAAGAGGTAAAAAAAGGAACAAAAAATCAATGTTGGAGTTTTGAAGAGGTAAAAAAAAAAAAAAAAAAAAGTTGGAGTTTTGAAGAGGTTAAAAAAAAAAAAAAAAAATTTGGAGTTTTGAAGAGGTAAAAAAAAAAAAAAGTTGGAGTTTTGAAGAGGTAAAAAAAAAAAAAAAGTTGGAGTTTTGAAGAGGTAAAAAAAAAAAAAAGTTAGAGTTTTGAAGAGGTAAAAAAAAAAAAAAAAAAATTGTGGAGTTTTGAAGAGGTAAAAAAAAAAAAAAAGTTGGAGTTTTGAAGAGGTAAAAAAAAAAAAAAAATTGAGTTTTGAAGAGGTAAAAAAAAAAAAAAAAAAATATTTGGAGTTTTGAAGAGGTAAAAAAAGGAACAAAAAATCAATGTTGGAGTTTTGAAGAGGTAAAAAAAAAAAAAATGGAGTTTTGAAGAGGTAAAAAAAAAAAAAAAAAAAATTGTAGAGTTTTGAAGAGGTAAAAAAAAATAAAAAGTTGGAGTTTTGAATAGGTAAAAAAAAAAAAAATTGAGTTTTGAAGAGGTAAAAAAAAAATAAAAAAATATTTGGAGTTTTGAAGAGGTAAAAAAAATAAAAAATGATGGAGTTTTGAAGAGGTAAAAAAAAAAAAAAAAAAATTGTAGAGTTTTGAAGAGGTAAAAAAAAATAAAAAGTTGGAGTTTTGAAGAGGTAAAAAAAAAAAAATAAAAAAAATGTGGAGTTTTGAAGAGGTAAAAAAAGGAACAAAAAATCAATGTTGGAGTTTTGAAGAGGTAAAAAAAAAAAAAATGTTGGAGTTTTGAAGAGGTAAAAAAAAAAAAAAAAAAAATTGTAGAGATTTGAAGAGGTAAAAAAAAAAAAAAAAATTGAGTTTTGAAGAGGTAAAAAAAGGAACAAAAAATCAATGTTGGAGTTTTGAAGAGATAAAAAAAAAAAAAAAAAAAATTGAGTTTTGAAGAGGTAAAAAAAGGAACAAAAAATCAATGTTGGAGTTTTGAAGAGGTAAAAAAAAAAAAAAAAAAAAGTTGGAGTTTTGAAGAGGTAAAAAAAATATATAA
>NW_028258726.1:0-49199 GCF_982586985.1 Callionymus lyra
AAAAGTTGGAGTTTTGAAGAGGTAAAAAAAAAAAAAAAGTTGGAGTTTTGAAGAGGTAAAAAAAAAAAAAGTTGGAGTTTTGAAGAGGTAAAAAAAAAAAAAAGTTGGAGTTTTGAAGAGGTAAAAAAAAAAAAAAAATTGAGTTTTGAAGAGGTAAAAAAAGGAACAAAAAATCAATGTTGGAGTTTTGAAGAGGTAAAAAAAAAAAAAAAAAATTGAGTTTTGAAGAGGTAAAAAAAAAAAAAGTTGGAGTTTTGAAGAGGTAAAAAAAGGAACAAAAAATCAATGTTGGAGTTTTGAAGAGGTTAAAAAAAAAATAAAAAAATTTGGAGTTTTGAAGAGGTAAAAAAAAAAAAAGTTGGAGTTTTGAAGAGGTAAAAAAAAAAAAAAAGTTGGAGTTTTGAAGAGGTAAAAAAAAAAAAAGTTGGAGTTTTGAAGAGGTAAAAAAAAAAAAAAGTTGGAGTTTTGAAGAGGTAAAAAAAAAAAAAAAAATTGAGTTTTGAAGAGGTAAAAAAAGGAACAAAAAATCAATGTTGGAGTTTTGAAGAGGTAAAAAAAAAAAAAAAAAAAGTTGGAGTTTTGAAGAGGTAAAAAAAAAAAAGGTTGGAGTTTTGAAGAGGTAAAAAAAAAAAAAAAAAAAATTGTAGAGTTTTGAAGAGGTAAAAAAAAAAAAAAAAGTTGGAGTTTTGAAGAGGTAAAAAAAGGAACAAAAAATCAATGTTGGAGTTTTGAAGAGGTTAAAAAAAAATAAAAAAATTTGGAGTTTTGAAGAGGTAAAAAAAAAAAAGTTGGAGTTTTGAAGAGGTAAAAAAAAAAAAAGTTGGAGTTTTGAAGAGGTAAAAAAAAAAAAAAGTTGGAGTTTTGAAGAGGTAAAAAAAAAAAAAAAAATTGAGTTTTGAAGAGGTAAAAAAAGGAACAAAAAATCAATGTTGGAGTTTTGAAGAGGTAAAAAAAAAAAAAAAAAAAGTTGGAGTTTTGAAGAGGTAAAAAAAAAAAAAAAAAAAATTGAGTTTTGAAGAGGTAAAAAAAAAAAAAAAAAAAAAATTTGGAGTTTTGAAGAGGTAAAAAAAGGAACAAAAAATCAATGTTGGAGTTTTGAAGAGATAAAAAAAAAAAAAAAAAAAAATTGAGTTTTGAAGAGGTAAAAAAAGGAACAAAAAATCAATGTTGGAGTTTTGAAGAGGTAAAAAAAAAAAAAAATGTTGGAGTTTTGAAGAGGTTAAAAAAAAAAAAAAAAAAATTGTGGAGTTTTGAAGAGGTAAAAAAAAATAAAATTTGGAGTATTGAAGAGGTAAAAAAAATAAATAAAAAAAATTGTGGAGTTTTGAAGAGGTAAAAAAAAAAAAAAAAAAAGTTGGAGTTTTGAAGAGGTAAAAAAGATATATAAAAAAAATTGTGGAGTTTTGAAGAGGTAAAAAAAAATAAAATTTGGAGTATTGAAGAGGTAAAAAAATAAATAAAAAAAATTGTGGAGTTTTGAAGAGGTAAAAAAAAAAAAAAAAAAAGTTGGAGTTTTGAAGAGGTAAAAAAAATATATAAAAAAAATTGTGGAGTTTTGAAGAGGTAAAAAAAATAAAATTTGGAGTATTGAAGAGGTAAAAAAAATAAATAAAAAAAATTGTGGAGTTTTGAAGAGGTAAAAAAAAAAAAAAAGTTGGAGTTTTGAAGAGGTAAAAAAAAAAAAAAATTTAGGAGTTTTGAAGAGGTAAAAAAAGGAACAAAAAATCAATGTTGGAGTTTTGAAGAGGTAAAAAAAAAAATTTAAAAAAATTGAGTTTTGAAGAGGTAAAAAAAAAAAAAAAGTTGGAGTTTTGAAGAGGTAAAAAAAGGAACAAAAATCAATGTTGGAGTTTTGAAGAGGTAAAAAAAAAAAAAATGTTGGAGTTTTGAAGAGGTAAAAAAAAAATATAAAAAAAATTGTGGAGTTTTGAAGAGGTAAAAAAAAAATAAAAAAAAATTGTGGAGTTTTGAAGAGGTAAAAAAAGGAACAAAAAATCAATGTTGGAGTTTTGAAGAGGTAAAAAAAAAAAAAAGTTGTAGTTTTGAAGAGGTAAAAAAAAAAAAAAAAAAAATTGTGGAGTTTTGAAGAGGTAAAAAAAAAAAGAAAAGTTGGAGTTTTGAAGAGGTAAAAAAAAATAAAAATAAATGAGTTTTGAAGAGGTAAAAAAAAAAAAAAAAAAAAAATTGTGGAGTTTTGAAGAGGTAAAAAAAGGAACAAAAAATCAATGTTGGAGTTTTGAAGAGGTAAAAAAAAAAAAAAGTTGGAGTTTTGAAGAGGTAAAAAAAGGAACAAAAAAAATTGTAGAGTTTTGAAGAGGTAAAAAAAGGAACAAAAAATCAATGTTGGAGTTTTGAAGAGGTAAAAAAAAAAAAAAAAAAAAATTGTAGAGTTTTGAAGAGGTAAAAAAAAAAAAAAAAGTTGGAGTTTTGAAGAGGTAAAAAAAAAAAAAAAAAATTGGAGTTTTGAAGAGGTAAAAAAAGGAACAAAAAATCAATGTTGGAGTTTTGAAGAGGTAAAAAAAAAAAAAAAAAAAATTGAGTTTTGAAGAGGTAAAAAAAAAAAAGTTGGAGTTTTGAAGAGGTAAAAAAAGGAACAAAAAATCAATGTTGGAGTTTTGAAGAGGTAAAAAAAAAAAAAAAAAGTTGGAGTTTTGAAGAGGTAAAATAAAAAAAAAGTTGGAGTTTTGAAGAGGTAAAAAAAAAAAAAAAAAAAAATTGTAGAGTTTTGAAGAGGTAAAAAAAAAAAAAAAAGTTGGAGTTTTGAAGAGGTTAAAAAAAAAATAAAAAAATTTGGAGTTTTGAAGAGGTAAAAAAAAAAAAAGTTGGAGTTTTGAAGAGGTTAAAAAAAAAATAAAAAAATTTGGAGTTTTGAAGAGGTAAAAAAAAAAAAAGTTGGAGTTTTGAAGAGGTAAAAAAAAAAAAAAATTGAGTTTTGAAGAGGTAAAAAAAGGAACAAAAAATCAATGTTGGAGTTTTGAAGAGGTAAAAAAAAAATTTAAAAAAAATTGAGTTTTGAAGAGGTAAAAAAAGGAACAAAAAATCAATGTTGGAGTTTTGAAGAGGTAAAAAAAAAAAAAATGATGGAGTTTTGAAGAGGTAAAAAAAAAAAAAAAAAATTGTAGAGTTTTGAAGAGGTAAAAAAAAATAAAAAGTTGGAGTTTTGAAGAGGTAAAAAAAAAAAATAAAAAAAAATGTGGAGTTTTGAAGAGGTAAAAAAAGGAACAAAAAATCAATGTTGGAGTTTTGAAGAGGTAAAAAAAAAAAAAAAAAAAAATTGTAGAGATTTGAAGAGGTAAAAAAAAAAAAAATGTTGGAGTTTTGAAGAGGTAAAAAAAAAAATAAAAAAAAATTGAGTTTTGAAGAGGTAAAAAAAGGAACAAAAAATCAATGTTGGAGTTTTGAAGAGATAAAAAAAAAATAAAAAAAAATTCAGTTTTGAAGAGGTAAAAAAAGGAACAAAAAATCAATGTTGGAGTTTTGAAGAGGTAAAAAAAAAAATCAATGTTGGAGTTTTGAAGAGGTAAAAAAAAAAAAAAAAAAAGTTGGAGTTTTGAAGAGGTAAAAAAAGGAACAAAAAATCAATGTTGGAGTTTTGAAGAGGTAAAAAAAAAAAAAAAAAAAGTTGGAGTTTTGAAGAGGTAAAAAAAAAAAAAGTTGGAGTTTTGAAGAGGTAAAAAAAAAAAAAAAGTTGGAGTTTTGAAGAGGTAAAAAAAAAAAAAGTTGGAGTTTTGAAGAGGTAAAAAAAAAAAAAAAAAAAATTGTGGAGTTTTGAAGAGGTAAAAAAAAAAAAAAAAGTTGGAGTTTTGAAGAGGTAAAAAAAAAAAAAAAGTTGGAGTTTTGAAGAGGTAAAAAAAAAAAAAAAATTGAGTTTTGAAGAGGTAAAAAAAGGAACAAAAAATCAATGTTGGAGTTTTGAAGAGGTAAAAAAAAAAAAAAAAAAGTTGGAGTTTTGAAGAGGTAAAAAAAAAAAAAAGTTGGAGTTTTGAAGAGGTAAAAAAAAAAAAAAAGTTGGAGTTTTGAAGAGGTAAAAAAAAAAAAAAAGTTGGAGTTTTGAAGAGGTAAAAAAAAAAAAAAAAATTGAGTTTTGAAGAGGTAAAAAAAGGAACAAAAAATCAATGTTGGAGTTTTGAAGAGGTAAAAAAAAAATAAAAAAAATTGGAGTTTTGAAGAGGTAAAAAAAAATAAAATAAAATTTGGAGTTTTGAAGAGGTAAAAAAAGGAACAAAAAATCAATGTTGGAGTTTTGAAGAGGTAAAAAAAAAAAAAAAAAAATTGAGTTTTGAAGAGGTAAAAAAAAAAAAAGTTGGAGTTTTGAAGAGGTAAAAAAAGGAACAAAAAATCAATGTTGGAGTTTTGAAGAGGTAAAAAAAAAAAAAAAAAAATTGAGTTTTGAAGAGGTAAAAAAAAAAAAAGTTGGAGTTTTGAAGAGGTAAAAAAAGGAACAAAAAATCAATGTTGGAGTTTTGAAGAGGTAAAAAAAAAAAAAAAAAGTTGGAGTTTTGAAGAGGTAAAATAAAAAAAAAGTTGGAGTTTTGAAGAGGTAAAAAAAAAAAAAAAAAAAAATTGTAGAGTTTTGAAGAGGTAAAAAAAAAAAAAAAAGTTGGAGTTTTGAAGAGGTAAAAAAAAAAAAAAGTTGGAGTTTTGAAGAGGTAAAAAAAAAAAAAAGTTGGAGTTTTGAAGAGGTAAAAAAAAAAAAAAAGTTGGAGTTTTGAAGAGGTAAAAAAAAAAAAAAGTTGGAGTTTTGAAGAGGTAAAAAAAAAAAAAAAATTGAGTTTTGAAGAGGTAAAAAAAGGAACAAAAAATCAATGTTGGAGTTTTGAAGAGGTAAAAAAAAAAAAAAAAAAAGTTGGAGTTTTGAAGAGGTAAAAAAAAAAAAAGTTGGAGTTTTGAAGAGGTAAAAAAAAAAAAAAAAAAATTGTGGAGTTTTGAAGAGGTAAAAAAAAAAAAAAAAGTTGGAGTTTTGAAGAGGTAAAAAAAAAAAAAAGTTGGAGTTTTGAAGAGGTAAAAAAAAAAAAAAAATTGAGTTTTGAAGAGGTAAAAAAAGGAACAAAAAATCAATGTTGGAGTTTTGAAGAGGTAAAAAAAAAAAAAAAAAAAGTTGGAGTTTTGAAGAGGTAAAAAAAAAAAAAAGTTGGAGTTTTGAAGAGGTAAAAAAAAAAAAAAAGTTGGAGTTTTGAAGAGGTAAAAAAAAAAAAAAAGTTGGAGTTTTGAAGAGGTAAAAAAAAAAAAAAAAATTGAGTTTTGAAGAGGTAAAAAAAGGAACAAAAAATCAATGTTGGAGTTTTGAAGAGGTAAAAAAAAAATAAAAAAAATTGGAGTTTTGAAGAGGTAAAAAAAAATAAAATAAAATTTGGAGTTTTGAAGAGGTAAAAAAAGGAACAAAAAATCAATGTTGGAGTTTTGAAGAGGTAAAAAAAAAAAAAAAAAAAATTGAGTTTTGAAGAGGTAAAAAAAAAAAAAGTTGGAGTTTTGAAGAGGTAAAAAAAAAAAAAAAAAAAGTTGGAGTTTTGAAGAGGTAAAAAAAAAAAAAAGTTGGAGTTTTGAAGAGGTAAAAAAAAAAAAAAAGTTGGAGTTTTGAAGAGGTAAAAAAAAAAAAAGTTGGAGTTTTGAAGAGGTAAAAAAAAAAAAAAAAAAAATTGTGGAGTTTTGAAGAGGTAAAAAAAAAAAAAAAAGTTGGAGTTTTGAAGAGGTAAAAAAAAAAAAAAAATTGAGTTTTGAAGAGGTAAAAAAAAAAAAAAAAAAATATTTGGAGTTTTGAAGAGGTAAAAAAAGGAACAAAAAATCAATGTTGGAGTTTTGAAGAGGTAAAAAAAAAATTAAAAAAAAATTGAGTTTTGAAGAGGTAAAAAAAGGAACAAAAAATCAATGTTGGAGTTTTGAAGAGGTAAAAAAAAAAAAAAAGTTGGAGTTTTGAAGAGGTAAAAAAAGGAACAAAAAATCAATGTTGGAGTTTTGAAGAGGTAAAAAAAAAAAAATGGAGTTTTGAAGAGGTAAAAAAAAAAAAAAAAATTGTAGAGTTTTGAAGAGGTAAAAAAAAATAAAAAGTTGGAGTTTTGAAGAGGTAAAAAAAAAAAATAAAAAAAAATGTGGAGTTTTGAAGAGGTAAAAAAAGGAACAAAAAATCAATGTTGGAGTTTTGAAGAGGTAAAAAAAAAAAAAAAAAAAAATTGTAGAGATTTGAAGAGGTAAAAAAAAAAAATGTTGGAGTTTTGAAGAGGTAAAAAAAAAAAAAAAAAAAATTGAGTTTTGAAGAGGTAAAAAAAAAAAAAAAAAAAATTTGGAGTTTTGAAGAGGTAAAAAAAGGAACAAAAAATCAATGTTGGAGTTTTGAAGAGATAAAAAAAAAATAAAAAAAAATTCAGTTTTGAAGAGGTAAAAAAGGAACAAAAAATCAATGTTGGAGTTTTGAAGAGGTAAAAAAAAAAATCAATGTTGGAGTTTTGAAGAGGTAAAAAAAAAAAAAAAAAAAGTTGGAGTTTTGAAGAGGTAAAAAAAAAAAAAGTTGGAGTTTTGAAGAGGTAAAAAAAAAAAAAAAAGTTGGAGTTTTGAAGAGGTAAAAAAAAAAAAAAAAAATTGGAGTTTTAAAGAGGTAAAAAAAAAAAAAAAAATTGGAGTTTTGAAGAGGTAAAAAAAGGAACAAAAAATCAATGTTGGAGTTTTGAAGAGGTAAAAAAAAAAAAAAAAAAAAGTTGAGTTTTGAAGAGGTAAAAAAAAAAAAAGTTGGAGTTTTGAAGAGGTAAAAAAAGGAACAAAAAATCAATGTTGGAGTTTTGAAGAGGTTAAAAAAAAAATAAAAAAATTTGGAGTTTTGAAGAGGTAAAAAAAAAAAAAGTTGGAGTTTTGAAGAGGTAAAAAAAAAAAAAAAGTTGGAGTTTTGAAGAGGTAAAAAAAAAAAAAGTTGGAGTTTTGAAGAGGTAAAAAAAAAAAAAAGTTGGAGTTTTGAAGAGGTAAAAAAAAAAAAAAAAATTGAGTTTTGAAGAGGTAAAAAAAGGAACAAAAAATCAATGTTGGAGTTTTGAAGAGGTAAAAAAAAAAAAAAAAAAAATTGAGTTTTGAAGAGGTAAAAAAAAAAAAAGTTGGAGTTTTGAAGAGGTAAAAAAAGGAACAAAAAATCAATGTTGGAGTTTTGAAGAGGTTAAAAAAAAAATAAAAAAATTTGGAGTTTTGAAGAGGTAAAAAAAAAAAAAGTTGGAGTTTTGAAGAGGTAAAAAAAAAAAAAAAGTTGGAGTTTTGAAGAGGTAAAAAAAAAAAAAGTTGGAGTTTTGAAGAGGTAAAAAAAAAAAAAAGTTGGAGTTTTGAAGAGGTAAAAAAAAAAAAAAAAATTGAGTTTTGAAGAGGTAAAAAAAGGAACAAAAAATCAATGTTGGAGTTTTGAAGAGGTAAAAAAAAAAAAAAAAAAAAGTTGGAGTTTTGAAGAGGTAAAAAAAAAAAAAGGTTGGAGTTTTGAAGAGGTAAAAAAAAAAAAAAAAAAAATTGTAGAGTTTTGAAGAGGTAAAAAAAAAAAAAAAAGTTGGAGTTTTGAAGAGGTAAAAAAAGGAACAAAAAATCAATGTTGGAGTTTTGAAGAGGTTAAAAAAAAAATAAAAAAATTTGGAGTTTTGAAGAGGTAAAAAAAAAAAAAGTTGGAGTTTTGAAGAGGTAAAAAAAAAAAAAGTTGGAGTTTTGAAGAGGTAAAAAAAAAAAAAAGTTGGAGTTTTGAAGAGGTAAAAAAAAAAAAAAAAATTGAGTTTTGAAGAGGTAAAAAAAGGAACAAAAAATCAATGTTGGAGTTTTGAAGAGGTAAAAAAAAAAAAAAAAAAAGTTGGAGTTTTGAAGAGGTAAAAAAAAAAAAAGGTTGGAGTTTTGAAGAGGTAAAAAAAAAAAAAAAAAAAATTGTAGAGTTTTGAAGAGGTAAAAAAAAAAAAAAAAGTTGGAGTTTTGAAGAGGTAAAAAAAAATAAAAAAAATTTGGAGTTTTGAAGAGGTAAAAAAAAATAAAATAAAATTTGGAGTTTTGAAGAGGTAAAAAAAGGAACAAAAAATCAATGTTGGAGTTTTGAAGAGGTAAAAAAAAAAAAAAAAAAAAGAGTTTTGAAGAGGTAAAAAAAAAAAAAGTTGGAGTTTTGAAGAGGTAAAAAAAGGAACAAAAAATCAATGTTGGAGTTTTGAAGAGGTAAAAAAAAAAAAAAAAAAAGTTGGAGTTTTGAAGAGGTAAAATAAAAAAAAAAGTTGGAGTTTTGAAGAGGTAAAAAAAAAAAAAAAAAAAAATTGTAGAGTTTTGAAGAGGTAAAAAAAAAAAAAAAGTTGGAGTTTTGAAGAGGTTAAAAAAAAAATAAAAAAAATTGGAGTTTTGAAGAGGTAAAAAAAAAAAAAAGTTGGAGTTTTGAAGAGGTAAAAAAAAAAAAAAAAAAAATTGTGGAGTTTTGAAGAGGTAAAAAAAAAAAAAAGTTGGAGTTTTGAAGAGGTAAAAAAAAAAAAAAAGTTGGAGTTTTGAAGAGGTAAAAAAAAAAAAAAAATTGAATTTTGAAGAGGTAAAAAAAGGAACAAAAAATCAATGTTGGAGTTTTGAAGAGGTAAAAAAAAAAAAAAAGTTGGAGTTTTGAAGAGGTAAAAAAAAAAAAAGTTGGAGTTTTGAAGAGGTAAAAAAAGGAACAAAAAATCAATGTTGGAGTTTTGAAGAGGTAAAAAAAAAAAAAAAAAGTTGGAGTTTTGAAGAGGTAAAATAAAAAAAAAGTTGGAGTTTTGAAGAGGTAAAAAAAAAAAAAAAAAAAAATTGTAGAGTTTTGAAGAGGTAAAAAAAAAAAAAAAAGTTGGAGTTTTGAAGAGGTAAAAAAAAAAAAAAGTTGGAGTTTTGAAGAGGTAAAAAAAAAAAAAAAGTTGGAGTTTTGAAGAGGTAAAAAAAAAAAAAAGTTGGAGTTTTGAAGAGGTAAAAAAAAAAAAAAAATTGAGTTTTGAAGAGGTAAAAAAAGGAACAAAAAATCAATGTTGGAGTTTTGAAGAGGTAAAAAAAAAAAAAAAAAAAGTTGGAGTTTTGAAGAGGTAAAAAAAAAAAAAAGTTGGAGTTTTGAAGAGGTAAAAAAAAAAAAAAAGTTGGAGTTTTGAAGAGGTAAAAAAAAAAAAAAAGTTGGAGTTTTGAAGAGGTAAAAAAAAAAAAAAAAATTGAGTTTTGAAGAGGTAAAAAAAGGAACAAAAAATCAATGTTGGAGTTTTGAAGAGGTAAAAAAAAAATAAAAAAAATTGGAGTTTTGAAGAGGTAAAAAAAAATAAAATAAAATTTGGAGTTTTGAAGAGGTAAAAAAAGGAACAAAAAATCAATGTTGGAGTTTTGAAGAGGTAAAAAAAAAAAAAAAAAAAATTGAGTTTTGAAGAGGTAAAAAAAAAAAAAGTTGGAGTTTTGAAGAGGTAAAAAAAGGAACAAAAAATCAATGTTGGAGTTTTGAAGAGGTAAAAAAAAAAAAAAAAAAAGTTGGAGTTTTGAAGAGGTAAAAAAAAAAAAAAGTTGGAGTTTTGAAGAGGTAAAAAAAAAAAAAAAAAAATTGTGGAGTTTTGAAGAGGTAAAAAAAAAAAAAAAAGTTGGAGTTTTGAAGAGGTAAAAAAAAAAAAAAAATTGAGTTTTGAAGAGGTAAAAAAAAAAAAAAAAAAATATTTGGAGTTTTGAAGAGGTAAAAAAAGGAACAAAAAATCAATGTTGGAGTTTTGAAGAGGTAAAAAAAAAATTAAAAAAAAATTGAGTTTTGAAGAGGTAAAAAAAGGAACAAAAAATCAATGTTGGAGTTTTGAAGAGGTAAAAAAAAAAAAAAAGTTGGAGTTTTGAAGAGGTAAAAAAAGGAACAAAAAATCAATGTTGGAGTTTTGAAGAGGTAAAAAAAAAAAAAATGATGGAGTTTTGAAGAGGTAAAAAAAAAAAAAAAAATTGTAGAGTTTTGAAGAGGTAAAAAAAAATAAAAAGTTGGAGTTTTGAAGAGGTAAAAAAAAAAAATAAAAAAAAATGTGGAGTTTTGAAGAGGTAAAAAAAGGAACAAAAAATCAATGTTGGAGTTTTGAAGAGGTAAAAAAAAAAAAAAAAAAAAATTGTAGAGTTTTGAAGAGGTAAAAAAAGGAACAAAAAATCAATGTTGGAGTTTTGAAGAGATAAAAAAAAAATAAAAAAAAATTCAGTTTTGAAGAGGTAAAAAAGGAACAAAAAATCAATGTTGGAGTTTTGAAGAGGTAAAAAAAAAAATCAATGTTGGAGTTTTGAAGAGGTAAAAAAAAAAAAAAAATTGAGTTTTGAAGAGGTAAAAAAAAAAAAAAAAAAATATTTGGAGTTTTGAAGAGGTAAAAAAAGGAACAAAAAATCAATGTTGGAGTTTTGAAGAGGTAAAAAAAATTTTTTAAAAAAATTGAGTTTTGAAGAGGTAAAAAAAGGAACAAAAAATCAATGTTGGAGTTTTGAAGAGGTAAAAAAAAAAAAAAAGTTGGAGTTTTGAAGAGGTAAAAAAAGGAACAAAAAATAAATGTTGGAGTTTTGAAGAGGTAAAAAAAAAAAAAATGATGGAGTTTTGAAGAGGTAAAAAAAAAAAAAAAAAATTGTAGAGTTTTGAAGAGGTAAAAAAAAATAAAAAGTTGGAGTTTTGAAGAGGTAAAAAAAAAAAAAAAAAAAAAATGTGGAGTTTTGAAGAGGTAAAAAAAGGAACAAAAAATCAATGTTGGAGTTTTGAAGAGGTAAAAAAAAAAAAAAATGTTGGAGTTTTGAAGAGGTAAAAAAAAAAAAAAAAAAAAATTGTAGAGATTTGAAGAGGTAAAAAAAAAAAAAATGTTGGAGTTTTGAAGAGGTAAAAAAAAAAAAAAAAAAAAGAGTTTTGAAGAGGTAAAAAAAAAAAAAGTTGGAGTTTTGAAGAGGTAAAATAAAAAAAAAGTTGGAGTTTTGAAGAGGTAAAAAAAAAAAAAAAAAAAAATTGTAGAGTTTTGAAGAGGTAAAAAAAAAAAAAAAAGTTGGAGTTTTGAAGAGGTAAAAAAAAAAAAAAGTTGGAGTTTTGAAGAGGTAAAAAAAAAAAAAAAGTTGGAGTTTTGAAGAGGTAAAAAAAAAAAAAAGTTGGAGTTTTGAAGAGGTAAAAAAAAAAAAAAAATTGAGTTTTGAAGAGGTAAAAAAAGGAACAAAAAATCAATGTTGGAGTTTTGAAGAGGTAAAAAAAAAAAAAAAAAAGTTGGAGTTTTGAAGAGGTAAAAAAAAAAAAAAGTTGGAGTTTTGAAGAGGTAAAAAAAAAAAAAAGTTGGAGTTTTGAAGAGGTAAAAAAAAAAAAAAGTTGGAGTTTTGAAGAGGTAAAAAAAAAAAAAAAAATTGAGTTTTGAAGAGGTAAAAAAAGGAACAAAAAATCAATGTTGGAGTTTTGAAGAGGTAAAAAAAAAATAAAAAAAATTGGAGTTTTGAAGAGGTAAAAAAAAATAAAATAAAATTTGGAGTTTTGAAGAGGTAAAAAAAGGAACAAAAAATCAATGTTGGAGTTTTGAAGAGGTAAAAAAAAAAAAAAAAAAAATTGAGTTTTGAAGAGGTAAAAAAAAAAAAAGTTGGAGTTTTGAAGAGGTAAAAAAAGGAACAAAAAATCAATGTTGGAGTTTTGAAGAGGTAAAAAAAAAAAAAAAAAAAGTTGGAGTTTTGAAGAGGTAAAAAAAAAAAAAAGTTGGAGTTTTGAAGAGGTAAAAAAAAAAAAAAAAAAAATTGTGGAGTTTTGAAGAGGTAAAAAAAAAAAAAAAGTTGGAGTTTTGAAGAGGTAAAAAAAAAAAAAAAAATTGAGTTTTGAAGAGGTAAAAAAAGGAACAAAAAATCAATGTTGGAGTTTTGAAGAGGTAAAAAAAAAATTAAAAAAAATTGAGTTTTGAAGAGGTAAAAAAAGGAACAAAAAATCAATGTTGGAGTTTTGAAGAGGTAAAAAAAAAAAAAAAGTTGGAGTTTTGAAGAGGTAAAAAAAGGAACAAAAAATCAATGTTGGAGTTTTGAAGAGGTAAAAAAAAAAAAAATGATGGAGTTTTGAAGAGGTAAAAAAAAAAAAAAAAATTGTAGAGTTTTGAAGAGGTAAAAAAAAATAAAAAGTTGGAGTTTTGAAGAGGTAAAAAAAAAAAATAAAAAAAAATGTGGAGTTTTGAAGAGGTAAAAAAAGGAACAAAAAATCAATGTTGGAGTTTTGAAGAGGTAAAAAAAAAAAAAAAAAAAATTGTAGAGATTTGAAGAGGTAAAAAAAAAAAATGTTGGAGTTTTGAAGAGGTAAAAAAAAAAAAAAAAAAAAATTGAGTTTTGAAGAGGTAAAAAAAAAAAAAAAAAAAAATTTGGAGTTTTGAAGAGGTAAAAAAAGGAACAAAAAATCAATGTTGGAGTTTTGAAGAGATAAAAAAAAAATAAAAAAAAATTCAGTTTTGAAGAGGTAAAAAAGGAACAAAAAATCAATGTTGGAGTTTTGAAGAGGTAAAAAAAAAAATCAATGTTGGAGTTTTGAAGAGGTAAAAAAAAAAAAAAAAAAAGTTGGAGTTTTGAAGAGGTAAAAAAAGGAACAAAAAATCAATGTTGGAGTTTTGAAGAGGTAAAAAAAAAAAAAAAAAAAGTTGGAGTTTTGAAGAGGTAAAAAAAAAAAAAGTTGGAGTTTTGAAGAGGTAAAAAAAAAAAAAAAAAAAAAATTGTAGAGTTTTGAAGAGGTAAAAAAAAAAAAAAAATTTGGAGTTTTGAAGAGGTAAAAAAAGGAACAAAAAATCAATGTTGGAGTTTTGAAGAGGTAAAAAAAGGAACAAAAAATCAATGTTGGAGTTTTGAAGAGGTTAAAAAAAAAATAAAAAAATTTGGAGTTTTGAAGAGGTAAAAAAAAAAAAAGTTGGAGTTTTGAAGAGGTAAAAAAAAAAAAAAAGTTGGAGTTTTGAAGAGGTAAAAAAAAAAAAAAGTTGGAGTTTTGAAGAGGTAAAAAAAAAAAAAAGTTGGAGTTTTGAAGAGGTAAAAAAAAAAAAAAAAATTGAGTTTTGAAGAGGTAAAAAAAGGAACAAAAAATCAATGTTGGAGTTTTGAAGAGGTAAAAAAAAAAAAAAAAAAAGTTGGAGTTTTGAAGAGGTAAAAAAAAAAAAGGTTGGAGTTTTGAAGAGGTAAAAAAAAAAAAAAAAAAAAATTGTAGAGTTTTGAAGAGGTAAAAAAAAAAAAAAAAGTTGGAGTTTTGAAGAGGTAAAAAAAAAAAAAAAAAATTTGGAGTTTTGAAGAGGTAAAAAAAAATAAAATAAAATTTGGAGTTTTGAAGAGGTAAAAAAAGGAACAAAAAATCAATGTTGGAGTTTTGAAGAGGTAAAAAAAAAAAAAAAAAAAAGAGTTTTGAAGAGGTAAAAAAAAAAAAAGTTGGAGTTTTGAAGAGGTAAAAAAAGGAACAAAAAATCAATGTTGGAGTTTTGAAGAGGTAAAAAAAAAAAAAAAAAAAGTTGGAGTTTTGAAGAGGTAAAATAAAAAAAAAAGTTGGAGTTTTGAAGAGGTAAAAAAAAAAAAAAAAAAAAATTGTAGAGTTTTGATGAGGTAAAAAAAAAAAAAAAGTTGGAGTTTTGAAGAGGTTAAAAAAAAAAAAAAAAAATTGGAGTTTTGAAGAGGTAAAAAAAAAAAAAAGTTGGAGTTTTGAAGAGGTAAAAAAAAAAAAAAAAAAATTGTGGAGTTTTGAAGAGGTAAAAAAAAAAAAAAAGTTGGAGTTTTGAAGAGGTAAAAAAAAAAAAAAGTTGGAGTTTTGAAGAGGTAAAAAAAAAAAAAAATTGAGTTTTGAAGAGGTAAAAAAAGGAAGAAAAAATCAATGTTGGAGTTTT
The DNA here is from genome assembly GCF_982586985.1 of Callionymus lyra. Lineage (NCBI taxonomy): Eukaryota > Metazoa > Chordata > Actinopteri > Syngnathiformes > Callionymidae > Callionymus > Callionymus lyra. The sequence continues at coordinate 13,773 of NW_028258726.1, forward strand.
GAAGAGGTAAAAAAAAAAAAAAAAAAAGTTGGAGTTTTGAAGAGGTAAAAAAAAAAAAAAGTTGGAGTTTTGAAGAGTTAAAAAAAAAAAAAAAGTTGGAGTTTTGAAGAGGTAAAAAAAAAAAAAAAGTTGGAGTTTTGAAGAGGTAAAAAAAAAAAAAAATTGAGTTTTGAAGAGGTAAAAAAAGGAACAAAAAATCAATGTTGGAGTTTTGAAGAGGTAAAAAAAAAAAAAAAAAATTTGGAGTTTTGAAGAGGTAAAAAAAAATTAAATAAAATTTGGAGTTTTGAAGAGGTAAAAAAAGGAACAAAAAATCAATGTTGGAGTTTTGAAGAGGTAAAAAAAAAATAAAAAAAAATTGAGTTTTGAAGAGGTAAAAAAAAAAAAAAGTTGGAGTTTTGAAGAGGTAAAAAAAAAAAAAAGTTGGAGTTTTGAAGAGGTAAAAAAAAAAAAAAAAATTGAGTTTTGAAGAGGTAAAAAAAGGAACAAAAAATCAATGTTGGAGTTTTGAAGAGGTAAAAAAAAAAAAAAAAAAAGTTGGAGTTTTGAAGAGGTAAAAAAAAAAAAGGTTGGAGTTTTGAAGAGGTAAAAAAAAAAAAAAAAAAAAATTGTAGAGTTTTGAAGAGGTAAAAAAAAAAAAAAAAGTTGGAGTTTTGAAGAGGTAAAAAAAAAAAAAAAAATTTGGAGTTTTGAAGAGGTAAAAAAAAATAAAATAAAATTTGGAGTTTTGAAGAGGTAAAAAAAGGAACAAAAAATCAATGTTGGAGTTTTGAAGAGGTAAAAAAAAAAAAAAAAAAAGAGTTTTGAAGAGGTAAAAAAAAAAAAAGTTGGAGTTTTGAAGAGGTAAAAAAAGGAACAAAAAATCAATGTTGGAGTTTTGAAGACGTAAAAAAAAAAAAAAAAAAAGTTGGAGTTTTGAAGAGGTAAAATAAAAAAAAAAGTTGGAGTTTTGAAGAGGTAAAAAAAAAAAAAAAGTTGGAGTTTTGAAGAGGTAAAAAAAAAAAAAAAGTTGGAGTTTTGAAGAGGTAAAAAAAAAAAAAAAATTGAGTTTTGAAGAGGTAAAAAAAGGAACAAAAAATCAATGTTGGAGTTTTGAAGAGGTAAAAAAAAAAAAAAAAAAAATTGAGTTTTGAAGAGGTAAAAAAAAAAAAAGTTGGAGTTTTGAAGAGGTAAAAAAAGGAACAAAAAATCAATGTTGGAGTTTTGAAGAGGTAAAAAAAAAAAAAAAAAAAGTTGGAGTTTTGAAGAGGTAAAAAAAAAAAAAAGTTGGAGTTTTGAAGAGGTAAAAAAAAAAAAAAAAGTTGGAGTTTTGAAGAGGTAAAAAAAAAAAAAGTTGGAGTTTTGAAGAGGTAAAAAAAAAAAAAAAAAAAATTGTGGAGTTTTGAAGAGGTAAAAAAAAAAAAAAAGTTGGAGTTTTGAAGAGGTAAGAAAAAAAAAAAAATTGAGTTTTGAAGAGGTAAAAAAAAAAAAAAAAAAATATTTGGAGTTTTGAAGAGGTAAAAAAAGGAACAAAAAATCAATGTTGGAGTTTTGAAGAGGTAAAAAAAAAATTTAAAAAAAATTGAGTTTTGAAGAGGTAAAAAAAGGAACAAAAAATCAATGTTGGAGTTTTGAAGAGGTAAAAAAAAAAAAAAAGTTGGAGTTTTGAAGAGGTAAAAAAAGGAACAAAAAATAAATGTTGGAGTTTTGAAGAGGTAAAAAAAAAAAAAATGGAGTTTTGAAGAGGTAAAAAAAAAAAAAAAAAATTGTAGAGTTTTGAAGAGGTAAAAAAAAAAAAAAAAAAAGAGTTTTGAAGAGGTAAAAAAAAAAAAAGTTGGAGTTTTGAAGAGGTAAAATAAAAAAAAAGTTGGAGTTTTGAAGAGGTAAAAAAAAAAAAAAAAAAAAATTGTAGAGTTTTGAAGAGGTAAAAAAAAAAAAAAAAGTTGGAGTTTTGAAGAGGTAAAAAAAAAAAAAAGTTGGAGTTTTGAAGAGGTAAAAAAAAAAAAAAGTTGGAGTTTTGAAGAGGTAAAAAAAAAAAAAAAATTGAGTTTTGAAGAGGTAAAAAAAGGAACAAAAAATCAATGTTGGAGTTTTGAAGAGGTAAAAAAAAAAAAAAAAAAAGTTGGAGTTTTGAAGAGGTAAAAAAAAAAAAAAGTTGGAGTTTTGAAGAGGTAAAAAAAAAAAAAAAGTTGGAGTTTTGAAGAGGTAAAAAAAAAAAAAAAGTTGGAGTTTTGAAGAGGTAAAAAAAAAAAAAAAAATTGAGTTTTGAAGAGGTAAAAAAAGGAACAAAAAATCAATGTTGGAGTTTTGAAGAGGTAAAAAAAAAATAAAAAAAATTGGAGTTTTGAAGAGGTAAAAAAAAATAAAATAAAATTTGGAGTTTTGAAGAGGTAAAAAAAGGAACAAAAAATCAATGTTGGAGTTTTGAAGAGGTAAAAAAAAAAAAAAAAAAAATTGAGTTTTGAAGAGGTAAAAAAAAAAAAAGTTGGAGTTTTGAAGAGGTAAAAAAAGGAACAAAAAATCAATGTTGGAGTTTTGAAGAGGTAAAAAAAAAAAAAAAAAAAGTTGGAGTTTTGAAGAGGTAAAAAAAAAAAAAAAGTTGGAGTTTTGAAGAGGTAAAAAAAAAAAAAAAAAAATTGTGGAGTTTTGAAGAGGTAAAAAAAAAAAAAAAAGTTGGAGTTTTGAAGAGGTAAAAAAAAAAAAAAAAATTGAGTTTTGAAGAGGTAAAAAAAAAAAAAAAAAAATATTTGGAGTTTTGAAGAGGTAAAAAAAGGAACAAAAAATCAATGTTGGAGTTTTGAAGAGGTAAAAAAAAAATTAAAAAAAAATTGAGTTTTGAAGAGGTAAAAAAAGGAACAAAAAATCAATGTTGGAGTTTTGAAGAGGTAAAAAAAAAAAAAAGTTGGAGTTTTGAAGAGGTAAAAAAAGGAACAAAAAATCAATGTTGGAGTTTTGAAGAGGTAAAAAAAAAAAAAATGATGGAGTTTTGAAGAGGTAAAAAAAAAAAAAAAAATTGTAGAGTTTTGAAGAGGTAAAAAAAAATAAAAAGTTGGAGTTTTGAAGAGGTAAAAAAAAAAAATAAAAAAAAATGTGGAGTTTTGAAGAGGTAAAAAAAGGAACAAAAAATCAATGTTGGAGTTTTGAAGAGGTAAAAAAAAAAAAAAAAAAAAATTGTAGAGTTTTGAAGAGGTAAAAAAAGGAACAAAAAATCAATGTTGGAGTTTTGAAGAGATAAAAAAAAAATAAAAAAAAATTCAGTTTTGAAGAGGTAAAAAAGGAACAAAAAATCAATGTTGGAGTTTTGAAGAGGTAAAAAAAAAAATCAATGTTGGAGTTTTGAAGAGGTAAAAAAAAAAAAAAAAAAAGTTGGAGTTCTGAAGAGGTAAAAAAAAAAAAAAAATTGAGTTTTGAAGAGGTAAAAAAAAAAAAAAAAAAATATTTGGAGTTTTGAAGAGGTAAAAAAAGGAACAAAAAATCAATGTTGGAGTTTTGAAGAGGTAAAAAAAATTTTTTAAAAAAATTGAGTTTTGAAGAGGTAAAAAAAGGAACAAAAAATCAATGTTGGAGTTTTGAAGAGGTAAAAAAAAAAAAAAAGTTGGAGTTTTGAAGAGGTAAAAAAAGGAACAAAAAATAAATGTTGGAGTTTTGAAGAGGTAAAAAAAAAAAAAATGATGGAGTTTTGAAGAGGTAAAAAAAAAAAAAAAAAATTGTAGAGTTTTGAAGAGGTAAAAAAAAATAAAAAGTTGGAGTTTTGAAGAGGTAAAAAAAAAAAAAAAAAAAAAATGTGGAGTTTTGAAGAGGTAAAAAAAGGAACAAAAAATCAATGTTGGAGTTTTGAAGAGGTAAAAAAAAAAAAAAATGTTGGAGTTTTGAAGAGGTAAAAAAAAAAAAAAAAAAAAATTGTAGAGATTTGAAGAGGTAAAAAAAAAAAAAATGTTGGAGTTTTGAAGAGGTAAAAAAAAAAAAAAAAAAAAGAGTTTTGAAGAGGTAAAAAAAAAAAAAGTTGGAGTTTTGAAGAGGTAAAATAAAAAAAAAGTTGGAGTTTTGAAGAGGTAAAAAAAAAAAAAAAAAAAAATTGTAGAGTTTTGAAGAGGTAAAAAAAAAAAAAAAAGTTGGAGTTTTGAAGAGGTAAAAAAAAAAAAAAGTTGGAGTTTTGAAGAGGTAAAAAAAAAAAAAAAGTTGGAGTTTTGAAGAGGTAAAAAAAAAAAAAAGTTGGAGTTTTGAAGAGGTAAAAAAAAAAAAAAAATTGAGTTTTGAAGAGGTAAAAAAAGGAACAAAAAATCAATGTTGGAGTTTTGAAGAGGTAAAAAAAAAAAAAAAAAAAGTTGGAGTTTTGAAGAGGTAAAAAAAAAAAAAAGTTGGAGTTTTGAAGAGGTAAAAAAAAAAAAAAAGTTGGAGTTTTGAAGAGGTAAAAAAAAAAAAAAAGTTGGAGTTTTGAAGAGGTAAAAAAAAAAAAAAAAATTGAGTTTTGAAGAGGTAAAAAAAGGAACAAAAAATCAATGTTGGAGTTTTGAAGAGGTAAAAAAAAAATAAAAAAAATTGGAGTTTTGAAGAGGTAAAAAAAAATAAAATAAAATTTGGAGTTTTGAAGAGGTAAAAAAAGGAACAAAAAATCAATGTTGGAGTTTTGAAGAGGTAAAAAAAAAAAAAAAAAAAATTGAGTTTTGAAGAGGTAAAAAAAAAAAAAGTTGGAGTTTTGAAGAGGTAAAAAAAGGAACAAAAAATCAATGTTGGAGTTTTGAAGAGGTAAAAAAAAAAAAAAAAAAAAGTTGGAGTTTTGAAGAGGTAAAAAAAAAAAAAAGTTGGAGTTTTGAAGAGGTAAAAAAAAAAAAAAAAAAATTGTGGAGTTTTTGAAGAGGTAAAAAAAAAAAAAAAGTTGGAGTTTTGAAGAGGTAAAAAAAAAAAAAAAAATTGAGTTTTGAAGAGGTAAAAAAAGGAACAAAAAATCAATGTTGGAGTTTTGAAGAGGTAAAAAAAAAATTAAAAAAAATTGAGTTTTGAAGAGGTAAAAAAAGGAACAAAAAATCAATGTTGGAGTTTTGAAGAGGTAAAAAAAAAAAAAAAGTTGGAGTTTTGAAGAGGTAAAAAAAGGAACAAAAAATCAATGTTGGAGTTTTGAAGAGGTAAAAAAAAAAAAAATGATGGAGTTTTGAAGAGGTAAAAAAAAAAAAAAAAATTGTAGAGTTTTGAAGAGGTAAAAAAAAATAAAAAGTTGGAGTTTTGAAGAGGTAAAAAAAAAAAATAAAAAAAAATGTGGAGTTTTGAAGAGGTAAAAAAAGGAACAAAAAATCAATGTTGGAGTTTTGAAGAGGTAAAAAAAAAAAAAAAAAAAAATTGTAGAGATTTGAAGAGGTAAAAAAAAAAAATGTTGGAGTTTTGAAGAGGTAAAAAAAAAAAAAAAAAAAAATTGAGTTTTGAAGAGGTAAAAAAAAAAAAAAAAAAAAATTTGGAGTTTTGAAGAGGTAAAAAAAGGAACAAAAAATCAATGTTGGAGTTTTGAAGAGATAAAAAAAAAATAAAAAAAAATTCAGTTTTGAAGAGGTAAAAAAGGAACAAAAAATCAATGTTGGAGTTTTGAAGAGGTAAAAAAAAAAATCAATGTTGGAGTTTTGAAGAGGTAAAAAAAAAAAAAAAAAAAGTTGGAGTTTTGAAGAGGTAAAAAAAGGAACAAAAAATCAATGTTGGAGTTTTGAAGAGGTAAAAAAAAAAAAAAAAAAAGTTGGAGTTTTGAAGAGGTAAAAAAAAAAAAAGTTGGAGTTTTGAAGAGGTAAAAAAAAAAAAAAAAAAAAAATTGTAGAGTTTTGAAGAGGTAAAAAAAAAAAAAAAATTTGGAGTTTTGAAGAGGTAAAAAAAGGAACAAAAAATCAATGTTGGAGTTTTGAAGAGGTAAAAAAAGGAACAAAAAATCAATGTTGGAGTTTTGAAGAGGTTAAAAAAAAAATAAAAAAATTTGGAGTTTTGAAGAGGTAAAAAAAAAAAAAGTTGGAGTTTTGAAGAGGGAAAAAAAAAAAAAAAAGTTGGAGTTTTGAAGAGGTAAAAAAAAAAAAAAGTTGGAGTTTTGAAGAGGTAAAAAAAAAAAAAAGTTGGAGTTTTGAAGAGGTAAAAAAAAAAAAAAAAATTGAGTTTTGAAGAGGTAAAAAAAGGAACAAAAAATCAATGTTGGAGTTTTGAAGAGGTAAAAAAAAAAAAAAAAAAAGTTGGAGTTTTGAAGAGGTAAAAAAAAAAAAGGTTGGAGTTTTGAAGAGGTAAAAAAAAAAAAAAAAAAAAATTGTAGAGTTTTGAAGAGGTAAAAAAAAAAAAAAAAGTTGGAGTTTTGAAGAGGTAAAAAAAAAAAAAAAAAATTTGGAGTTTTGAAGAGGTAAAAAAAAATAAAATAAAATTTGGAGTTTTGAAGAGGTAAAAAAAGGAACAAAAAATCAATGTTGGAGTTTTGAAGAGGTAAAAAAAAAAAAAAAAAAAAGAGTTTTGAAGAGGTAAAAAAAAAAAAAGTTGGAGTTTTGAAGAGGTAAAAAAAGGAACAAAAAATCAATGTTGGAGTTTTGAAGAGGTAAAAAAAAAAAAAAAAAAAGTTGGAGTTTTGAAGAGGTAAAATAAAAAAAAAAGTTGGAGTTTTGAAGAGGTAAAAAAAAAAAAAAAAAAAAATTGTAGAGTTTTGATGAGGTAAAAAAAAAAAAAAAGTTGGAGTTTTGAAGAGGTTAAAAAAAAAAAAAAAAAATTGGAGTTTTGAAGAGGTAAAAAAAAAAAAAAGTTGGAGTTTTGAAGAGGTAAAAAAAAAAAAAAAAAAATTGTGGAGTTTTGAAGAGGTAAAAAAAAAAAAAAAGTTGGAGTTTTGAAGAGGTAAAAAAAAAAAAAAAGTTGGAGTTTTGAAGAGGTAAAAAAAAAAAAAAATTGAGTTTTGAAGAGGTAAAAAAAGGAAGAAAAAATCAATGTTGGAGTTTTGAAGAGGTAAAAAAAAAAAAAAAAAAAGTTGGAGTTTTGAAGAGGTAAAAAAAAAAAAAAGTTGGAGTTTTGAAGAGTTAAAAAAAAAAAAAAAGTTGGAGTTTTGAAGAGGTAAAAAAAAAAAAAAAGTTGGAGTTTTGAAGAGGTAAAAAAAAAAAAAAATTGAGTTTTGAAGAGGTAAAAAAAGGAACAAAAAATCAATGTTGGAGTTTTGAAGAGGTAAAAAAAAAAAAAAAAAATTTGGAGTTTTGAAGAGGTAAAAAAAAATTAAATAAAATTTGGAGTTTTGAAGAGGTAAAAAAAGGAACAAAAAATCAATGTTGGAGTTTTGAAGAGGTAAAAAAAAAATAAAAAAAATTGAGTTTTGAAGAGGTAAAAAAAAAAAAAAGTTGGAGTTTTGAAGAGGTAAAAAAAAAAAAAAGTTGGAGTTTTGAAGAGGTAAAAAAAAAAAAAAAAATTGAGTTTTGAAGAGGTAAAAAAAGGAACAAAAAATCAATGTTGGAGTTTTGAAGAGGTAAAAAAAAAAAAAAAAAAAGTTGGAGTTTTGAAGAGGTAAAAAAAAAAAAGGTTGGAGTTTTGAAGAGGTAAAAAAAAAAAAAAAAAAAAATTGTAGAGTTTTGAAGAGGTAAAAAAAAAAAAAAAAGTTGGAGTTTTGAAGAGGTAAAAAAAAAAAAAAAAAATTTGGAGTTTTGAAGAGGTAAAAAAAAATAAAATAAAATTTGGAGTTTTGAAGAGGTAAAAAAAGGAACAAAAAATCAATGTTGGAGTTTTGAAGAGGTAAAAAAAAAAAAAAAAAAAAGAGTTTTGAAGAGGTAAAAAAAAAAAAAGTTGGAGTTTTGAAGAGGTAAAAAAAGGAACAAAAAATCAATGTTGGAGTTTTGAAGACGTAAAAAAAAAAAAAAAAAAAGTTGGAGTTTTGAAGAGGTAAAATAAAAAAAAAAGTTGGAGTTTTGAAGAGGTAAAAAAAAAAAAAAAGTTGGAGTTTTGAAGAGGTAAAAAAAAAAAAAAAGTTGGAGTTTTGAAGAGGTAAAAAAAAAAAAAAAATTGAGTTTTGAAGAGGTAAAAAAAGGAACAAAAAATCAATGTTGGAGTTTTGAAGAGGTAAAAAAAAAAAAAAAAAAAGTTGGAGTTTTGAAGAGGTAAAAAAAAAAAAAGTTGGAGTTTTGAAGAGTTAAAAAAAAAAAAAAAGTTGGAGTTTTGAAGAGGTAAAAAAAAAAAAAAAGTTGGAGTTTTGAAGAGGTAAAAAAAAAAAAAAAAATTGAGTTTTGAAGAGGTAAAAAAAGGAACAAAAAATCAATGTTGGAGTTTTGAAGAGGTAAAAAAAAAAAAAAAAATTTGGAGTTTTGAAGAGGTAAAAAAAAATTAAATAAAATTTGGAGTTTTGAAGAGGTAAAAAAAGGAACAAAAAATCAATGTTGGAGTTTTGAAGAGGTAAAAAAAAAAAAAAAAAAATTGAGTTTTGAAGAGGTAAAAAAAAAAAAAGTTGGAGTTTTGAAGAGGTAAAAAAAGGAACAAAAAATCAATGTTGGAGTTTTGAAGAGGTAAAAAAAAAAAAAAAAAAGTTGGAGTTTTGAAGAGGTAAAAAAAAAAAAAAGTTGGAGTTTTGAAGAGGTAAAAAAAAAAAAAAAAGTTGGAGTTTTGAAGAGGTAAAAAAAAAAAAAGTTGGAGTTTTGAAGAGGTAAAAAAAAAAAAAAAAAAAATTGTGGAGTTTTGAAGAGGTAAAAAAAAAAAAAAAAGTTGGAGTTTTGAAGAGGTAAGAAAAAAAAAAAAATTGAGTTTTGAAGAGGTAAAAAAAAAAAAAAAAAAATATTTGGAGTTTTGAAGAGGTAAAAAAAGGAACAAAAAATCAATGTTGGAGTTTTGAAGAGGTAAAAAAAAAATTTAAAAAAAATTGAGTTTTGAAGAGGTAAAAAAAGGAACAAAAAATCAATGTTGGAGTTTTGAAGAGGTAAAAAAAAAAAAAAAGTTGGAGTTTTGAAGAGGTAAAAAAAGGAACAAAAAATAAATGTTGGAGTTTTGAAGAGGTAAAAAAAAAAAAAATGGAGTTTTGAAGAGGTAAAAAAAAAAAAAAAAAATTGTAGAGTTTTGAAGAGGTAAAAAAAAAAAAAAAAAAAGAGTTTTGAAGAGGTAAAAAAAAAAAAAGTTGGAGTTTTGAAGAGGTAAAATAAAAAAAAAGTTGGAGTTTTGAAGAGGTAAAAAAAAAAAAAAAAAAAATTGTAGAGTTTTGAAGAGGTAAAAAAAAAAAAAAAGTTGGAGTTTTGAAGAGGTAAAAAAAAAAAAAAAGTTGGAGTTTTGAAGAGGTAAAAAAAAAAAAAAGTTGGAGTTTTGAAGAGGTAAAAAAAAAAAAAAAATTGAGTTTTGAAGAGGTAAAAAAAGGAACAAAAAATCAATGTTGGAGTTTTGAAGAGGTAAAAAAAAAAAAAAAAAAGTTGGAGTTTTGAAGAGGTAAAAAAAAAAAAAAGTTGGAGTTTTGAAGAGGTAAAAAAAAAAAAAAAGTTGGAGTTTTGAAGAGGTAAAAAAAAAAAAAAAGTTGGAGTTTTGAAGAGGTAAAAAAAAAAAAAAAAATTGAGTTTTGAAGAGGTAAAAAAAGGAACAAAAAATCAATGTTGGAGTTTTGAAGAGGTAAAAAAAAAATAAAAAAAATTGGAGTTTTGAAGAGGTAAAAAAAAATAAAATAAAATTTGGAGTTTTGAAGAGGTAAAAAAAGGAACAAAAAATCAATGTTGGAGTTTTGAAGAGGTAAAAAAAAAAAAAAAAAAATTGAGTTTTGAAGAGGTAAAAAAAAAAAAAAGTTGGAGTTTTGAAGAGGTAAAAAAAGGAACAAAAAATCAATGTTGGAGTTTTGAAGAGGTAAAAAAAAAAAAAAAAAAAGTTGGAGTTTTGAAGAGGTAAAAAAAAAAAAAAGTTGGAGTTTTGAAGAGGTAAAAAAAAAAAAAAAAAAATTGTGGAGTTTTGAAGAGGTAAAAAAAAAAAAAAAAGTTGGAGTTTTGAAGAGGTAAAAAAAAAAAAAAAAATTGAGTTTTGAAGAGGTAAAAAAAAAAAAAAAAAAATATTTGGAGTTTTGAAGAGGTAAAAAAAGGAACAAAAAATCAATGTTGGAGTTTTGAAGAGGTAAAAAAAAAATTAAAAAAAAATTGAGTTTTGAAGAGGTAAAAAAAGGAACAAAAAATCAATGTTGGAGTTTTGAAGAGGTAAAAAAAAAAAAAAAGTTGGAGTTTTGAAGAGGTAAAAAAAGGAACAAAAAATCAATGTTGGAGTTTTGAAGAGGTAAAAAAAAAAAAAATGATGGAGTTTTGAAGAGGTAAAAAAAAAAAAAAAAATTGTAGAGTTTTGAAGAGGTAAAAAAAAATAAAAAGTTGGAGTTTTGAAGAGGTAAAAAAAAAAAAAAAAAAAAAATGTGGAGTTTTGAAGAGGTAAAAAAAGGAACAAAAAATCAATGTTGGAGTTTTGAAGAGGTAAAAAAAAAAAAAAAAAAAAATTGTAGAGTTTTGAAGAGGTAAAAAAAGGAACAAAAAATCAATGTTGGAGTTTTGAAGAGATAAAAAAAAAATAAAAAAAAATTCAGTTTTGAAGAGGTAAAAAAGGAACAAAAAATCAATGTTGGAGTTTTGAAGAGGTAAAAAAAAAAATCAATGTTGGAGTTTTGAAGAGGTAAAAAAAAAAAAAAAAAAAGTTGGAGTTCTGAAGAGGTAAAAAAAAAAAAAAAATTGAGTTTTGAAGAGGTAAAAAAAAAAAAAAAAAAATATTTGGAGTTTTGAAGAGGTAAAAAAAGGAACAAAAAATCAATGTTGGAGTTTTGAAGAGGTAAAAAAATTTTTTTAAAAAAATTGAGTTTTGAAGAGGTAAAAAAAGGAACAAAAAATCAATGTTGGAGTTTTGAAGAGGTAAAAAAAAAAAAAAAGTTGGAGTTTTGAAGAGGTAAAAAAAGGAACAAAAAATAAATGTTGGAGTTTTGAAGAGGTAAAAAAAAAAAAAATGATGGAGTTTTGAAGAGGTAAAAAAAAAAAAAAAAAATTGTAGAGTTTTGAAGAGGTAAAAAAAAATAAAAAGTTGGAGTTTTGAAGAGGTAAAAAAAAAAAAAAAAAAAAAATGTGGAGTTTTGAAGAGGTAAAAAAAGGAACAAAAAATCAATGTTGGAGTTTTGAAGAGGTAAAAAAAAAAAAAAATGTTGGAGTTTTGAAGAGGTAAAAAAAAAAAAAAAAAAAAATTGTAGAGATTTGAAGAGGTAAAAAAAAAAAAAATGTTGGAGTTTTGAAGAGGTAAAAAAAAAAAAAAAAAAAAGAGTTTTGAAGAGGTAAAAAAAAAAAAAGTTGGAGTTTTGAAGAGGTAAAATAAAAAAAAAGTTGGAGTTTTGAAGAGGTAAAAAAAAAAAAAAAAAAAAATTGTAGAGTTTTGAAGAGGTAAAAAAAAAAAAAAAGTTGGAGTTTTGAAGAGGTAAAAAAAAAAAAAAAGTTGGAGTTTTGAAGAGGTAAAAAAAAAAAAAAGTTGGAGTTTTGAAGAGGTAAAAAAAAAAAAAAAATTGAGTTTTGAAGAGGTAAAAAAAGGAACAAAAAATCAATGTTGGAGTTTTGAAGAGGTAAAAAAAAAAAAAAAAAAAGTTGGAGTTTTGAAGAGGTAAAAAAAAAAAAAAGTTGGAGTTTTGAAGAGGTAAAAAAAAAAAAAAAGTTGGAGTTTTGAAGAGGTAAAAAAAAAAAAAAAGTTGGAGTTTTGAAGAGGTAAAAAAAAAAAAAAAAATTGAGTTTTGAAGAGGTAAAAAAAGGAACAAAAAATCAATGTTGGAGTTTTGAAGAGGTAAAAAAAAAATAAAAAAAATTGGAGTTTTGAAGAGGTAAAAAAAAATAAAATAAAATTTGGAGTTTTGAAGAGGTAAAAAAAGGAACAAAAAATCAATGTTGGAGTTTTGAAGAGGTAAAAAAAAAAAAAAAAAAAATTGAGTTTTGAAGAGGTAAAAAAAAAAAAAGTTGGAGTTTTGAAGAGGTAAAAAAAGGAACAAAAAATCAATGTTGGAGTTTTGAAGAGGTAAAAAAAAAAAAAAAAAAGTTGGAGTTTTGAAGAGGTAAAAAAAAAAAAAGTTGGAGTTTTGAAGAGGTAAAAAAAAAAAAAAAAAAAATTGTGGAGTTTTGAAGAGGTAAAAAAAAAAAAAAAAGTTGGAGTTTTGAAGAGGTAAAAAAAAAAAAAAAAATTGAGTTTTGAAGAGGTAAAAAAAGGAACAAAAAATCAATGTTGGAGTTTTGAAGAGGTAAAAAAAAAATTAAAAAAAATTGAGTTTTGAAGAGGTAAAAAAAGGAACAAAAAATCAATGTTGGAGTTTTGAAGAGGTAAAAAAAAAAAAAAAGTTGGAGTTTTGAAGAGGTAAAAAAAGGAACAAAAAATCAATGTTGGAGTTTTGAAGAGGTAAAAAAAAAAAAAATGATGGAGTTTTGAAGAGGTAAAAAAAAAAAAAAAAATTGTAGAGTTTTGAAGAGGTAAAAAAAAATAAAAAGTTGGAGTTTTGAAGAGGTAAAAAAAAAAAATAAAAAAAAATGTGGAGTTTTGAAGAGGTAAAAAAAGGAACAAAAAATCAATGTTGGAGTTTTGAAGAGGTAAAAAAAAAAAAAAAAAAAAATTGTAGAGATTTGAAGAGGTAAAAAAAAAAAATGTTGGAGTTTTGAAGAGGTAAAAAAAAAAAAAAAAAAAAATTGAGTTTTGAAGAGGTAAAAAAAAAAAAAAAAAAAAATTTGGAGTTTTGAAGAGGTAAAAAAAGGAACAAAAAATCAATGTTGGAGTTTTGAAGAGATAAAAAAAAAATAAAAAAAAATTCAGTTTTGAAGAGGTAAAAAAGGAACAAAAAATCAATGTTGGAGTTTTGAAGAGGTAAAAAAAAAAATCAATGTTGGAGTTTTGAAGAGGTAAAAAAAAAAAAAAAAAAAGTTGGAGTTTTGAAGAGGTAAAAAAAGGAACAAAAAATCAATGTTGGAGTTTTGAAGAGGTAAAAAAAAAAAAAAAAAAAGTTGGAGTTTTGAAGAGGTAAAAAAAAAAAAAGTTGGAGTTTTGAAGAGGTAAAAAAAAAAAAAAAAAAAAAATTGTAGAGTTTTGAAGAGGTAAAAAAAAAAAAAAAATTTGGAGTTTTGAAGAGGTAAAAAAAGGAACAAAAAATCAATGTTGGAGTTTTGAGAGGTAAAAAAAGGAACAAAAAATCAATGTTGGAGTTTTGAAGAGGTTAAAAAAAAAATAAAAAAATTTGGAGTTTTGAAGAGGTAAAAAAAAAAAAAGTTGGAGTTTTGAAGAGGTAAAAAAAAAAAAAAGTTGGAGTTTTGAAGAGGTAAAAAAAAAAAAAAGTTGGAGTTTTGAAGAGGTAAAAAAAAAAAAAAGTTGGAGTTTTGAAGAGGTAAAAAAAAAAAAAAAATTGAGTTTTGAAGAGGTAAAAAAAGGAACAAAAAATCAATGTTGGAGTTTTGAAGAGGTAAAAAAAAAAAAAAAAAAAGTTGGAGTTTTGAAGAGGTAAAAAAAAAAAAGGTTGGAGTTTTGAAGAGGTAAAAAAAAAAAAAAAAAAAAATTGTAGAGTTTTGAAGAGGTAAAAAAAAAAAAAAAAGTTGGAGTTTTGAAGAGGTAAAAAAAAAAAAAAAAAATTTGGAGTTTTGAAGAGGTAAAAAAAAATAAAATAAAATTTGGAGTTTTGAAGAGGTAAAAAAAGGAACAAAAAATCAATGTTGGAGTTTTGAAGAGGTAAAAAAAAAAAAAAAAAAAAAGAGTTTTGAAGAGGTAAAAAAAAAAAAAGTTGGAGTTTTGAAGAGGTAAAAAAAGGAACAAAAAATCAATGTTGGAGTTTTGAAGAGGTAAAAAAAAAAAAAAAAAAAGTTGGAGTTTTGAAGAGGTAAAATAAAAAAAAAAGTTGGAGTTTTGAAGAGGTAAAAAAAAAAAAAAAAAAAAATTGTAGAGTTTTGATGAGGTAAAAAAAAAAAAAAAGTTGGAGTTTTGAAGAGGTTAAAAAAAAAAAAAAAAAAATTGGAGTTTTGAAGAGGTAAAAAAAAAAAAAAGTTGGAGTTTTGAAGAGGTAAAAAAAAAAAAAAAAAAATTGTGGAGTTTTGAAGAGGTAAAAAAAAAAAAAAAGTTGGAGTTTTGAAGAGGTAAAAAAAAAAAAAAAGTTGGAGTTTTGAAGAGGTAAAAAAAAAAAAAAAATTGAGTTTTGAAGAGGTAAAAAAAGGAAGAAAAAATCAATGTTGGAGTTTTGAAGAGGTAAAAAAAAAAAAAAAAAAGTTGGAGTTTTGAAGAGGTAAAAAAAAAAAAAAGTTGGAGTTTTGAAGAGTTAAAAAAAAAAAAAAAGTTGGAGTTTTGAAGAGGTAAAAAAAAAAAAAAAGTTGGAGTTTTGAAGAGGTAAAAAAAAAAAAAAAATTGAGTTTTGAAGAGGTAAAAAAAGGAACAAAAAATCAATGTTGGAGTTTTGAAGAGGTAAAAAAAAAAAAAAAAAATTTGGAGTTTTGAAGAGGTAAAAAAAAATTAAATAAAATTTGGAGTTTTGAAGAGGTAAAAAAAGGAACAAAAAATCAATGTTGGAGTTTTGAAGAGGTAAAAAAAAAAAATAAAAAAAAATTGAGTTTTGAAGAGGTAAAAAAAAAAAAAGTTGGAGTTTTGAAGAGGTAAAAAAAGGAACAAAAAATCAATGTTGGAGTTTTGAAGAGGTAAAAAAAAAAAAAAAAAAAGTTGGAGTTTTGAAGAGGTAAAAAAAAAAAAAAGTTGGAGTTTTGAAGAGGTAAAAAAAAAAAAAAAAGTTGGAGTTTTGAAGAGGTAAAAAAAAAAAAAGTTGGAGTTTTGAAGAGGTAAAAAAAAAAAAAAAAAAAATTGTGGAGTTTTGAAGAGGTAAAAAAAAAAAAAAAGTTGGAGTTTTGAAGAGGTAAAAAAAAAAAAAAATTGAGTTTTGAAGAGGTAAAAAAAAAAAAAAAAAATATTTGGAGTTTTGAAGAGGTAAAAAAAGGAACAAAAAATCAATGTTGGAGTTTTGAAGAGGTAAAAAAAAAAAAAAAGTTGGAGTTTTGAAGAGGTAAAAAAAAAAAAAAAATTGAGTTTTGAAGAGGTAAAAAAAGGAACAAAAAATCAATGTTGGAGTTTTGAAGAGGTAAAAAAAAAAAAAAAAAAAGTTGGAGTTTTGAAGAGGTAAAAAAAAAAAAAAGTTGGAGTTTTGAAGAGTTAAAAAAAAAAAAAAAAGTTGGAGTTTTGAAGAGGTAAAAAAAAAAAAAAGTTGGAGTTTTGAAGAGGTAAAAAAAAAAAAAAAAATTGAGTTTTGAAGAGGTAAAAAAAGGAACAAAAAATCAATGTTGGAGTTTTGAAGAGGTAAAAAAAAAAAAAAAAAATTTGGAGTTTTGAAGAGGTAAAAAAAAATTAAATAAAATTTGGAGTTTTGAAGAGGTAAAAAAAGGAACAAAAAATCAATGTTGGAGTTTTGAAGAGGTAAAAAAAAAATAAAAAAAAATTGAGTTTTGAAGAGGTAAAAAAAGGAACAAAAAATCAATGTTGGAGTTTTGAAGAGGTAAAAAAAAAATAAAAAAAATTGGAGTTTTGAAGAGGTAAAAAAAAATAAAATAAAATTTGGAGTTTTGAAGAGGTAAAAAAAGGAACAAAAAATCAATGTTGGAGTTTTGAAGAGGTAAAAAAAAAAAAAAAAAATTGAGTTTTGAAGAGGTAAAAAAAAAAAAAGTTGGAGTTTTGAAGAGGTAAAAAAAGGAACAAAAAATCAATGTTGGAGTTTTGAAGAGGTAAAAAAAAAAAAAAAAAAAGTTGGAGTTTTGAAGAGGTAAAAAAAAAAAAAAGTTGGAGTTTTGAAGAGGTAAAAAAAAAAAAAAAGTTGGAGTTTTGAAGAGGTAAAAAAAAAAAAAGTTGGAGTTTTGAAGAGGTAAAAAAAAAAAAAAAAAAAATTGTGGAGTTTTGAAGAAGTAAAAAAAAAAAAAAGTTGGAGTTTTGAAGAGGTAAAAAAAAAAAAAAAAATTGAGTTTTGAAGAGGTAAAAAAAAAAAAAAAAAAATATTTGGAGTTTTGAAGAGGTAAAAAAAGGAACAAAAAATCAATGTTGGAGTTTTGAAGAGGTAAAAAAAAAATTAAAAAAAAATTGAGTTTTGAAGAGGTAAAAAAAGGAACAAAAAATCAATGTTGGAGTTTTGAAGAGGTAAAAAAAAAAAAAAAGTTGGAGTTTTGAAGAGGTAAAAAAAGGAACAAAAAATCAATGTTGGAGTTTTGAAGAGGTAAAAAAAAAAAATGGAGTTTTGAAGAGGTAAAAAAAAAAAAAAAAATTGTAGAGTTTTGAAGAGGTAAAAAAAAATAAAAAGTTGGAGTTTTGAAGAGGTAAAAAAAATAAATAAAAAAAAATGTGGAGTTTTGAAGAGGTAAAAAAAGGAACAAAAAATCAATGTTGGAGTTTTGAAGAGGTAACAAAAAAAAAAAAAAAAAATTGTAGAGATTTGAAGAGGTAAAAAAAAAAAATGTTGGAGTTTTGAAGAGGTAAAAAAAAAAAAAAAAAAAATTGAGTTTTGAAGAGGTAAAAAAAAAAAAAAAAAAAGTTGGAGTTTTGAAGAGGTAAAAAAAGGAACAAAAAATCAATGTTGGAGTTTTGAAGAGGTAAAAAAAAAAAAAAAAAAAGTTGGAGTTTTGAAGAGGTAAAAAAAAAAAAAGTTGGAGTTTTGAAGAGGTAAAAAAAAAAAAAAAAAAAAATTGTAGAGTTTTGAAGAGGTAAAAAAAAAAAAAAAGTTGGAGTTTTGAAGAGGTAAAAAAAAAAAAAAAATTGGAGTTTTGAAGAGGTAAAAAAAGGAACAAAAAATCAATGTTGGAGTTTTGAAGAGGTAAAAAAAAAAAAAAAAAAAGTTGGAGTTTTGAAGAGGTAAAAAAAGGAACAAAAAATCAATGTTGGAGTTTTGAAGAGGTAAAAAAAAAAAAAAAAAAGTTGGAGTTTTGAAGAGGTAAAAAAAAAAAAAGTTGGAGTTTTGAAGAGGTAAAAAAAAAAAAAAAAAAAAATTGTAGAGTTTTGAAGAGGTAAAAAAAAAAAAAAAGTTGGAGTTTTGAAGAGGTAAAAAAAAAAAAAAAAAAATTGGAGTTTTGAAGAGGTAAAAAAAAAAAAAAAATTTGGAGTTTTGAAGAGGTAAAAAAAGGAACAAAAAATCAATGTTGGAGTTTTGAAGAGGTAAAAAAAAATAAAAAAAAAATTGAGTTTTGAAGAGGTAAAAAAAAAAAAAGTTGGAGTTTTGAAGAGGTAAAAAAAGGAACAAAAAATCAATGTTGGAGTTTTGAAGAGGTTAAAAAAAAAATAAAAAAATTTGGAGTTTTGAAGAGGTAAAAAAAAAAAAAGTTGGAGTTTTGAAGAGGTAAAAAAAAAAAAAAGTTGGAGTTTTGAAGAGGTAAAAAAAAAGTTGGATTTTGAAGAGGTAAAAAAAAAAAAAAGTTGGAGTTTTGAAGAGGTAAAAAAAAAAAAAAAAATTGAGTTTTGAAGAGGTAAAAAAAGGAACAAAAAATCAATGTTGGAGTTTTGAAGAGGTAAAAAAAAAAAAAAAAAAGTTGGAGTTTTGAAGAGGTAAAAAAAAAAAAAGGTTGGAGTTTTGAAGAGGTAAAAAAAAAAAAAAAAAAAATTGTAGAGTTTTGAAGAGGTAAAAAAAAAAAAAAAGTTGGAGTTTTGAAGAGGTAAAAAAAAAAAAAAAAATTTGGAGTTTTGAAGAGGTAAAAAAAAATAAAATAAAATTTGGAGTTTTGAAGAGGTAAAAAAAGGAACAAAAAATCAATGTTGGAGTTTTGAAGAGGTAAAAAAAAAAAAAAAAAAAAGAGTTTTGAAGAGGTAAAAAAAAAAAAAGTTGGAGTTTTGAAGAGGTAAAAAAAGGAACAAAAAATCAATGTTGGAGTTTTGAAGAGGTAAAAAAAAAAAAAAAAAAAGTTGGAGTTTTGAAGAGGTAAAATAAAAAAAAAAGTTGGAGTTTTGAAGAGGTAAAAAAAAAAAAAAAAAAAATTGTAGAGTTTTGAAGAGGTAAAAAAAAAAAAAAAGTTGGAGTTTTGAAGAGGTTAAAAAAAAAAAAAAAAAAATTGGAGTTTTGAAGAGGTAAAAAAAAAAAAAAGTTGGAGTTTTGAAGAGGTAAAAAAAAAAAAAAAAAAAATTGTGGAGTTTTGAAGAGGTAAAAAAAAAAAAAAGTTGGAGTTTTGAAGAGGTAAAAAAAAAAAAAAGTTGGAGTTTTGAAGAGGTAAAAAAAAAAAAAAAATTGAGTTTTGAAGAGGTAAAAAAAGGAACAAAAAATCAATGTTGGAGTTTTGAAGAGGTAAAAAAAAAAAAAAAGTTGGAGTTTTGAAGAGGTAAAAAAAAAAAAAGTTGGAGTTTTGAAGAGGTAAAAA
Source organism: Callionymus lyra (assembly GCF_982586985.1). Taxonomy (NCBI): domain Eukaryota; kingdom Metazoa; phylum Chordata; class Actinopteri; order Syngnathiformes; family Callionymidae; genus Callionymus; species Callionymus lyra. The sequence continues at coordinate 32,024 of NW_028258726.1, forward strand.
AAGGAACAAAAAATCAATGTTGGAGTTTTGAAGAGGTAAAAAAAAAAAAAAAAAGTTGGAGTTTTGAAGAGGTAAAATAAAAAAAAAGTTGGAGTTTTGAAGAGGTAAAAAAAAAAAAAAAAAAAATTGTAGAGTTTTGAAGAGGTAAAAAAAAAAAAAAATTGAGTTTTGAAGAGGTAAAAAAAGGAACAAAAAATCAATGTTGGAGTTTTGAAGAGGTAAAAAAAAAAAAAAAAAAAGTTGGAGTTTTGAAGAGGTAAAAAAAAAAAAAAGTTGGAGTTTTGAAGAGGTAAAAAAAAAAAAAAGTTGGAGTTTTGAAGAGGTAAAAAAAAAAAAAAAGTTGGAGTTTTGAAGAGGTAAAAAAAAAAAAAAAAATTGAGTTTTGAAGAGGTAAAAAAAGGAACAAAAAATCAATGTTGGAGTTTTGAAGAGGTAAAAAAAAAATAAAAAAAATTGGAGTTTTGAAGAGGTAAAAAAAAATAAAATAAAATTTGGAGTTTTGAAGAGGTAAAAAAAGGAACAAAAAATCAATGTTGGAGTTTTGAAGAGGTAAAAAAAAAAAAAAAAAAAATTGAGTTTTGAAGAGGTAAAAAAAAAAAAAGTTGGAGTTTTGAAGAGGTAAAAAAAGGAACAAAAAATCAATGTTGGAGTTTTGAAGAGGTAAAAAAAAAAAAAAAAAAGTTGGAGTTTTGAAGAGGTAAAAAAAAAAAAAAGTTGGAGTTTTGAAGAGGTAAAAAAAAAAAAAAAGTTGGAGTTTTGAAGAGGTAAAAAAAAAAAAAGTTGGAGTTTTGAAGAGGTAAAAAAAAAAAAAAAAAAAATTGTGGAGTTTTGAAGAGGTAAAAAAAAAAAAAAAAGTTGGAGTTTTGAAGAGGTAAAAAAAAAAAAAAAATTGAGTTTTGAAGAGGTAAAAAAAAAAATATATATATATTTGGAGTTTTGAAGAGGTAAAAAAAGGAACAAAAAATCAATGTTGGAGTTTTGAAGAGGTAAAAAAAAAATTTAAAAATAATTGAGTTTTGAAGAGGTAAAAAAAGGAACAAAAAATCAATGTTGGAGTTTTGAAGAGGTAAAAAAAAAAAAAAAGTTGGAGTTTTGAAGAGGTAAAAAAAGGAACAAAAAATCAATGTTGGAGTTTTGAAGAGGTAAAAAAAAGAAAAATTATGGAGTTTTGAAGAGGTAAAAAAAAAAAAAAAATTGTAGAGTTTTGAAGAGGTAAAAAAAAATAAAAAGTTGGAGTTTTGAAGAGGTAAAAAAAAAAAATAAAAAAAAATGTGGAGTTTTGAAGAGGTAAAAAAAGGAACAAAAAATCAATGTTGGAGTTTTGAAGAGGTAAAAAAAAAAAAAAAAAAAATTGTAGAGATTTGAAGAGGTAAAAAAAAAAAATGTTGGAGTTTTGAAGAGGTAAAAAAAAAAAAAAAAAAAAAATTGAGTTTTGAAGAGGTAAAAAAAAAAAAAAAAAAAAATTTGGAGTTTTGAAGAGGTAAAAAAAGGAACAAAAAATCAATGTTGGAGTTTTGAAGAGATAAAAAAAAAATAAAAAAAAATTCAGTTTTGAAGAGGTAAAAAAGGAACAAAAAATCAATGTTGGAGTTTTGAAGAGGTAAAAAAAAAAATCAATGTTGGAGTTTTGAAGAGGTAAAAAAAAAAAAAAAAAAAGTTGGAGTTTTGAAGAGGTAAAAAAAGGAACAAAAAATCAATGTTGGAGTTTTGAAGAGGTAAAAAAAAAAAAAAAAAAAGTTGGAGTTTTGAAGAGGTAAAAAAAAAAAAAGTTGGAGTTTTGAAGTGGTAAAAAAAAAAAAAAAAAAAAAATTGTAGAGTTTTGAAGAGGTAAAAAAAAAAAAAAAAGTTGGAGTTTTGAAGAGGTAAAAAAAAAAAAAAAAATTGGAGTTTTGAAGAGGTAAAAAAAGAAAAAAATTTGGAGTTTTGAAGAGGTAAAAAAAGGAACAAAAAATCAATGTTGGAGTTTTGAAGAGGTAAAAAAAAAAAAAAAAAAAATTGAGTTTTGAAGAGGTAAAAAAAAAAAAAAAAAAATTTGGAGTTTTGAAGAGGTAAAAAAAGGAACAAAAAATCAATGTTGGAGTTTTGAAGAGGTAAAAAAAGGAACAAAAAATCAATGTTGGAGTTTTGAAGAGGTTAAAAAAAAAATAAAAAAATTTGGAGTTTTGAAGAGGTAAAAAAAAAAAAAGTTGGAGTTTTGAAGAGGTAAAAAAAAAAAAAAAGTTGGAGTTTTGAAGAGGTAAAAAAAAAAAAAAGTTGGAGTTTTGAAGAGGTAAAAAAAAAAAAAAGTTGGAGTTTTGAAGAGGTAAAAAAAAAAAAAAAAATTGAGTTTTGAAGAGGTAAAAAAAGGAACAAAAAATCAATGTTGGAGTTTTGAAGAGGTAAAAAAAAAAAAAAAAAAAGTTGGAGTTTTGAAGAGGTAAAAAAAAAAAAAGGTTGGAGTTTTGAAGAGGTAAAAAAAAAAAAAAAAAAAAATTGTAGAGTTTTGAAGAGGTAAAAAAAAAAAAAAAAGTTGGAGTTTTGAAGAGGTAAAAAAAAAAAAAAAAAATTTGGAGTTTTGAAGAGGTAAAAAAAAATAAAATAAAATTTGGAGTTTTGAAGAGGTAAAAAAAGGAACAAAAAATCAATGTTGGAGTTTTGAAGAGGTAAAAAAAAAAAAAAAAAAAAGAGTTTTGAAGAGGTAAAAAAAAAAAAAGTTGGAGTTTTGAAGAGGTAAAAAAAGGAACAAAAAATCAATGTTGGAGTTTTGAAGAGGTAAAAAAAAAAAAAAAAAAAGTTGGAGTTTTGAAGAGGTAAAATAAAAAAAAAAGTTGGAGTTTTGAAGAGGTAAAAAAAAAAAAAAAAAAAAATTGTAGAGTTTTGAAGAGGTAAAAAAAAAAAAAAGTTGGAGTTTTGAAGAGGTTAAAAAAAAATAAAAAAAATTGGAGTTTTGAAGAGGTAAAAAAAAAAAAAAGTTGGAGTTTTGAAGAGGTAAAAAAAAAGAAAAAAAAATTGTGGAGTTTTGAAGAGGTAAAAAAAAAAAAAAGTTGGAGTTTTGAAGAGGTAAAAAAAAAAAAAAAGTTGGAGTTTTGAAGAGGTAAAAAAAAAAAAAATTGAGTTTTGAAGAGGTAAAAAAAGGAACAAAAAATCAATGTTGGAGTTTTGAAGAGGTAAAAAAAAAAAAAAAAAAGTTGGAGTTTTGAAGAGGTAAAAAAAAAAAAAAGTTGGAGTTTTGAAGAGGTAAAAAAAAAAAAAAAGTTGGAGTTTTGAAGAGGTAAAAAAAAAAAAAAAGTTGGAGTTTTGAAGAGGTAAAAAAAAAAAAAAAATTGAGTTTTGAAGAGGTAAAAAAAGGAACAAAAAATCAATGTTGGAGTTTTGAAGAGGTAAAACAAAAATAAAAAAATTTGGAGTTTTGAAGAGGTAAAAAAAAATTAAATAAAATTTGGAGTTTTGAAGAGGTAAAAAAAGGAACAAAAAATCAATGTTGGAGTTTTGAAGAGGTAAAAAAAAAAAAAAAAAAAGTTGGAGTTTTGAAGAGGTAAAAAAAAAAAAAAGTTGGAGTTTTGAAGAGGTAAAAAAAAAAAAAAAGTTGGAGTTTTGAAGAGGTAAAAAAAAAAAAAGTTGGAGTTTTGAAGAGGTAAAAAAAAAAAAAAAAAAATTGTGGAGTTTTGAAGAGGTAAAAAAAAAAAAAAAGTTGGAGTTTTGAAGAGGTAAAAAAAAAAAAAAATTGAGTTTTGAAGAGGTAAAAAAAAAAAAAAAAAAATATTTGGAGTTTTGAAGAGGTAAAAAAAGGAACAAAAAATCAATGTTGGAGTTTTGAAGAGGTAAAAAAAAAATTTAAAAAAAATTGAGTTTTGAAGAGGTAAAAAAAGGAACAAAAAATCAATGTTGGAGTTTTGAAGAGGTAAAAAAAAAAAAAAAGTTGGAGTTTTGAAGAGGTAAAAAAAGGAACAAAAAATCAATGTTGGAGTTTTGAAGAGGTAAAAAAAAAAAAAAGATGGAGTTTTGAAGAGGTAAAAAAAAAAAAAAAAAATTGTAGAGTTTTGAAGAGGTAAAAAAAAATAAAAAGTTGGAGTTTTGAAGAGGTAAAAAAAAAAAATAAAAAAAAATGTGGAGTTTTGAAGAGGTAAAAAAAGGAACAAAAAATCAATGTTGGAGTTTTGAAGAGGTAAAAAAAAAAAAAAATGTTGGAGTTTTGAAGAGGTAAAAAAAAAAAAAAAAAAAAATTGTAGAGATTTGAAGAGGTAAAAAAAAAAAAAATGTTGGAGTTTTGAAGAGGTAAAAAAAAAAAAAAAAAAAAATTGAGTTTTGAAGAGGTAAAAAAAAAAAAAAAAAAATTTGGAGTTTTGAAGAGGTAAAAAAAGGAACAAAAAATCAATGTTGGAGTTTTGAAGAGATAAAAAAAAAATAAAAAAAAATTCAGTTTTGAAGAGGTAAAAAAAGGAACAAAAAATCAATGTTGGAGTTTTGAAGAGGTAAAAAAAAAAATCAATGTTGGAGTTTTGAAGAGGTAAAAAAAAAAAAAAAAAAAGTTGGAGTTTTGAAGAGGTAAAAAAAGGAACAAAAAATCAATGTTGGAGTTTTGAAGAGGTAAAAAAAAAAAAAAAAAAAGTTGGAGTTTTGAAGAGGTAAAAAAAAAAAAAGTTGGAGTTTTGAAGAGGTTAAAAAAAAAAAAAAAAAAAAATTGTAGAGTTTTGAAGAGGTAAAAAAAAAAAAAAAAGTTGGAGTTTTGAAGAGGTAAAAAAAAAAAAAAAAAATTGGAGTTTTGAAGAGGTAAAAAAAAAAAAAAATTTGGAGTTTTGAAGAGGTAAAAAAAGGAACAAAAAATCAATGTTGGAGTTTTGAAGAGGTAAAAAAAAAATTAAAAAAAAATTGAGTTTTGAAGAGGTAAAAAAAGGAACAAAAAATCAATGTTGGAGTTTTGAAGAGGTAAAAAAAAAAAAAAAGTTGGAGTTTTGAAGAGGTAAAAAAAGGAACAAAAAATCAATGTTGGAGTTTTGAAGAGGTAAAAAAAAAAAAATGATGGAGTTTTGAAGAGGTAAAAAAAAAAAAAAAATTGTAGAGTTTTGAAGAGGTAAAAAAAAATAAAAAGTTGGAGTTTTGAAGAGGTAAAAAAAAAAAATAAAAAAAAATGTGGAGTTTTGAAGAGGTAAAAAAAGGAACAAAAAATCAATGTTGGAGTTTTGAAGAGGTAAAAAAAAAAAAAAAAAAAAATTGTAGAGATTTGAAGAGGTAAAAAAAAAAAAATGTTGGAGTTTTGAAGAGATAAAAAAAAAATAAAAAAAAATTCAGTTTTGAAGAGGTAAAAAAGGAACAAAAAATCAATGTTGGAGTTTTGAAGAGGTAAAAAAAAAAATCAATGTTGGAGTTTTGAAGAGGTAAAAAAAAAAAAAAAAAAAGTTGGAGTTTTGAAGAGGTAAAAAAAGGAACAAAAAATCAATGTTGGAGTTTTGAAGAGGTAAAAAAAAAAAAAAAAAAAGTTGGAGTTTTGAAGAGGTAAAAAAAAAAAAAGTTGGAGTTTTGAAGAGGTAAAAAAAAAAAAAAAAAAAAAATTGTAGAGTTTTGAAGAGGTAAAAAAAAAAAAAAAAGTTGGAGTTTTGAAGAGGTAAAAAAAAAAAAAAAATTGGAGTTTTGAAGAGGTAAAAAAAAAAAAAAAATTTGGAGTTTTGAAGAGGTAAAAAAAGGAACAAAAAATCAATGTTGGAGTTTTGAAGAGGTAAAAAAAAAAAAAAAAAAAATTGAGTTTTGAAGAGGTTAAAAAAAAAAAAAAAAAATTGGAGTTTTGAAGAGGTAAAAAAAAAAAAAAGTTGGAGTTTTGAAGAGGTAAAAAAAAAAAAAAAAAAAATTGTGGAGTTTTGAAGAGGTAAAAAAAAAAAAAAGTTGGAGTTTTGAAGAGGTAAAAAAAAAAAAAAAGTTGGAGTTTTGAAGAGGTAAAAAAAAAAAAAAAATTGAGTTTTGAAGAGGTAAAAAAAGGAACAAAAAATCAATGTTGGAGTTTTGAAGAGGTAAAAAAAAAAAAAAAGTTGGAGTTTTGAAGAGGTAAAAAAAAAAAAAGTTGGAGTTTTGAAGAGGTAAAAAAAGGAACAAAAAATCAATGTTGGAGTTTTGAAGAGGTAAAAAAAAAAAAAAAAAGTTGGAGTTTTGAAGAGGTAAAATAAAAAAAAGTTGGAGTTTTGAAGAGGTAAAAAAAAAAAAAAAAAAAAATTGTAGAGTTTTGAAGAGGTAAAAAAAAAAAAAATTGAGTTTTGAAGAGGTAAAAAAAGGAACAAAAAATCAATGTTGGAGTTTTGAAGAGGTAAAAAAAAAAAAAAAAAAAGTTGGAGTTTTGAAGAGGTAAAAAAAAAAAAAAGTTGGAGTTTTGAAGAGGTAAAAAAAAAAAAAAAGTTGGAGTTTTGAAGAGGTAAAAAAAAAAAAAAAGTTGGAGTTTTGAAGAGGTAAAAAAAAAAAAAAAAATTGAGTTTTGAAGAGGTAAAAAAAGGAACAAAAAATCAATGTTGGAGTTTTGAAGCGGTAAAAAAAAAATAAAAAAAATTGGAGTTTTGAAGAGGTAAAAAAAAATACAATAAAATTTGGAGTTTTGAAGAGGTAAAAAAAGGAACAAAAAATCAATGTTGGAGTTTTGAAGAGGTAAAAAAAAAAAAAAAAAAAATTGAGTTTTGAAGAGGTAAAAAAAAAAAAAGTTGGAGTTTTGAAGAGGTAAAAAAAGGAACAAAAAATCAATGTTGGAGTTTTGAAGAGGTAAAAAAAAAAAAAAAAAAAGTTGGAGTTTTGAAGAGGTAAAAAAAAAAAAAAGTTGGAGTTTTGAAGAGGTAAAAAAAAAAAAAAAGTTGGAGTTTTGAAGAGGTAAAAAAAAAAAAAGTTGGAGTTTTGAAGAGGTAAAAAAAAAAAAAAAAAAAATTGTGGAGTTTTGAAGAGGTAAAAAAAAAAAAAAAAGTTGGAGTTTTGAAGAGGTAAAAAAAAAAAAAAAAATTGAGTTTTGAAGAGGTAAAAAAAAAAAAAAAAAAATATTTGCAGTTTTGAAGAGGTAAAAAAAGGAACAAAAAATCAATGTTGGAGTTTTGAAGAGGTAAAAAAAAAATTAAAAAAAAATTGAGTTTTGAAGAGGTAAAAAAAGGAACAAAAAATCAATGTTGGAGTTTTGAAGAGGTAAAAAAAAAAAAAAAGTTGGAGTTTTGAAGAGGTAAAAAAAGGAACAAAAAATCAATGTTGGAGTTTTGAAGAGGTAAAAAAAAGAAAAATTATGGAGTTTTGAAGAGGTAAAAAAAAAAAAAAAAATTGTAGAGTTTTGAAGAGGTAAAAAAAAATAAAAAGTTGGAGTTTTGAAGAGGTAAAAAAAAAAAATAAAAAAAAATGTGGAGTTTTGAAGAGGTAAAAAAAGGAACAAAAAATCAATGTTGGAGTTTTGAAGAGGTAAAAAAAAAAAAAAAAAAATTGTAGAGATTTGAAGAGGTAAAAAAAAAAAATGTTGGAGTTTTGAAGAGGTAAAAAAAAAAAAAAAAAAAAATTGAGTTTTGAAGAGGTAAAAAAAAAAAAAAAAAAAAAATTTGGAGTTTTGAAGAGGTAAAAAAAGGAACAAAAAATCAATGTTGGAGTTTTGAAGAGATAAAAAAAAAATAAAAAAAAATTCAGTTTTGAAGAGGTAAAAAAGGAACAAAAAATCAATGTTGGAGTTTTGAAGAGGTAAAAAAAAAAATCAAAGTTGGAGTTTTGAAGAGGTTAAAAAAAAAAAAAAAAATTTGGAGTTTTGAAGAGGTAAAAAAAAAAAAAGTTGGAGTTTTGAAGAGGTAAAAAAAAAAAAAAAATTGAGTTTTGAAGAGGTAAAAAAAAAAAAAAAATTGAGTTTTGAAGAGGTAAAAAAAGGAACAAAAAATCAATGTTGGAGTTTTGAAGAGGTAAAAAAAAAAAAAAAGTTGGAGTTTTGAAGAGGTAAAAAAAAAAAAAGTTGGAGTTTTGAAGAGGTAAAAAAAGGAACAAAAAATCAATGTTGGAGTTTTGAAGAGGTAAAAAAAAAAAAAAAAAGTTGGAGTTTTGAAGAGGTAAAATAAAAAAAAAGTTGGAGTTTTAAAGAGGTAAAAAAAAAAAAAAAAAAAAATTGTAGAGTTTTGAAGAGGTAAAAAAAAAAAAAAATTGAGTTTTGAAGAGGTAAAAAAAGGAACAAAAAATCAATGTTGGAGTTTTGAAGAGGTAAAAAAAAAAAAAAAAAAAGTTGGAGTTTTGAAGAGGTAAAAAAAAAAAAAAGTTGGAGTTTTGAAGAGGTAAAAAAAAAAAAAAAGTTGGAGTTTTGAAGAGGTAAAAAAAAAAAAAAAGTTGGAGTTTTGAAGAGGTAAAAAAAAAAAAAAAAATTGAGTTTTGAAGAGGTAAAAAAAGGAACAAAAAATCAATGTTGGAGTTTTGAAGCGGTAAAAAAAAAATAAAAAAAATTGGAGTTTTGAAGAGGTAAAAAAAAATAAAATAAAATTTGGAGTTTTGAAGAGGTAAAAAAAGGAACAAAAAATCAATGTTGGAGTTTTGAAGAGGTAAAAAAAAAAAAAAAAAAGTTGGAGTTTTGAAGAGGTAAAAAAAAAAAAAAGTTGGAGTTTTGAAGAGGTAAAAAAAAAAAAAAAGTTGGAGTTTTGAAGAGGTAAAAAAAAAATTAAAAAAAAATTGAGTTTTGAAGAGGTAAAAAAAGGAACAAAAAATCAATGTTGGAGTTTTGAAGAGGTAAAAAAAAAAAAAAAGTTGGAGTTTTGAAGAGGTAAAAAAAGGAACAAAAAATCAATGTTGGAGTTTTGAAGAGGTAAAAAAAAGAAAAATTATGGAGTTTTGAAGAGGTAAAAAAAAAAAAAAAAATTGTAGAGTTTTGAAGAGGTAAAAAAAAAATAAAAAGTTGGAGTTTTGAAGAGGTAAAAAAAAAAAATAAAAAAAAATGTGGAGTTTTGAAGAGGTAAAAAAAGGAACAAAAAATCAATGTTGGAGTTTTGAAGAGGTAAAAAAAAAAAAAAAAAAAATTGTAGAGATTTGAAGAGGTAAAAAAAAAAAAATGTTGGAGTTTTGAAGAGGTAAAAAAAAAAAAAAAAAAAAATTGAGTTTTGAAGAGGTAAAAAAAAAAAAAAAAAAAAATTTGGAGTTTTGAAGAGGTAAAAAAAGGAACAAAAAATCAATGTTGGAGTTTTGAAGAGATAAAAAAAAAATAAAAAAAAATTCAGTTTTGAAGAGGTAAAAAAGGAACAAAAAATCAATGTTGGAGTTTTGAAGAGGTAAAAAAAAAAATCAATGTTGGAGTTTTGAAGAGGTAAAAAAAAAAAAAAAAAAAGTTGGAGTTTTGAAGAGGTAAAAAAAGGAACAAAAAATCAATGTTGGAGTTTTGAAGAGGTAAAAAAAAAAAAAAAAAAAGTTGGAGTTTTGAAGAGGTAAAAAAAAAAAAAGTTGGAGTTTTGAAGAGGTAAAAAAAAAAAAAAAAAAAAAATTGTAGAGTTTTGAAGAGGTAAAAAAAAAAAAAAAAGTTGGAGTTTTGAAGAGGTAAAAAAAAAAAAAAAATTGGAGTTTTGAAGAGGTAAAAAAAGAAAAAAATTTGGAGTTTTGAAGAGGTAAAAAAAGGAACAAAAAATCAATGTTGGAGTTTTGAAGAGGTAAAAAAAAAAAAAAAAAAAAGAGTTTTGAAGAGGTAAAAAAAAATAAAATAAAATTTGGAGTTTTGAAGAGGTAAAAAAAGGAACAAAAAATCAATGTTGGAGTTTTGAAGAGGTAAAAAAAGGAACAAAAAATCAATGTTGGAGTTTTGAAGAGGTTAAAAAAAAAATAAAAAAATTTGGAGTTTTGAAGAGGTAAAAAAAAAAAAAGTTGGAGTTTTGAAGAGGTAAAAAAAAAAAAAAAGTTGGAGTTTTGAAGAGGTAAAAAAAAAAAAAAGTTGGAGTTTTGAAGAGGTAAAAAAAAAAAAAAGTTGGAGTTTTGAAGAGGTAAAAAAAAAAAAAAAAATTGAGTTTTGAAGAGGTAAAAAAAGGAACAAAAAATCAATGTTGGAGTTTTGAAGAGGTAAAAAAAAAAAAAAAAAAGTTGGAGTTTTGAAGAGGTAAAAAAAAAAAAAGGTTGGAGTTTTGAAGAGGTAAAAAAAAAAAAAAAAAAAAATTGTAGAGTTTTGAAGAGGTAAAAAAAAAAAAAAAAGTTGGAGTTTTGAAGAGGTAAAAAAAAAAAAAAAAATTTGGAGTTTTGAAGAGGTAAAAAAAAATAAAATAAAATTTGGAGTTTTGAAGAGGTAAAAAAAGGAACAAAAAATCAATGTTGGAGTTTTGAAGAGGTAAAAAAAAAAAAAAAAAAAAGAGTTTTGAAGAGGTAAAAAAAAAAAAAGTTGGAGTTTTGAAGAGGTAAAAAAAGGAACAAAAAATCAATGTTGGAGTTTTGAAGAGGTAAAAAAAAAAAAAAAAAAGTTGGAGTTTTGAAGAGGTAAAATAAAAAAAAAGTTGGAGTTTTGAAGAGGTAAAAAAAAAAAAAAAAAAAATTGTAGAGTTTTGAAGAGGTAAAAAAAAAAAAAAAGTTGGAGTTTTGAAGAGGTTAAAAAAAAAAAAAAAAAATTGGAGTTTTGAAGAGGTAAAAAAAAAAAAAAGTTGGAGTTTTGAAGAGGTAAAAAAAAAAAAAAAAAAAATTGTGGAGTTTTGAAGAGGTAAAAAAAAAAAAAAGTTGGAGTTTTGAAGAGGTAAAAAAAAAAAAAAAGTTGGAGTTTTGAAGAGGTAAAAAAAAAAAAAAAATTGAGTTTTGAAGAGGTAAAAAAAGGAACAAAAAATCAATGTTGGAGTTTTGAAGAGGTAAAAAAAAAAAAAAAAAAGTTGGAGTTTTGAAGAGGTAAAAAAAAAAAAAAGTTGGAGTTTTGAAGAGGTAAAAAAAAAAAAAAAGTTGGAGTTTTGAAGAGGTAAAAAAAAAAAAAAAATTGAGTTTTGAAGAGGTAAAAAAAGGAACAAAAAATCAATGTTGGAGTTTTGAAGCGGTAAAAAAAAAATAAAAAAAATTGGAGTTTTGAAGAGGTAAAAAAAAATAAAATAAAATTTGGAGTTTTGAAGAGGTAAAAAAAGGAACAAAAAATCAATGTTGGAGTTTTGAAGAGGTAAAAAAAAAAAAAAAAAAAGTTGGAGTTTTGAAGAGGTAAAAAAAAAAAAAAGTTGGAGTTTTGAAGAGGTAAAAAAAAAAAAAAAGTTGGAGTTTTGAAGAGGTAAAAAAAAAATTAAAAAAAAATTGAGTTTTGAAGAGGTAAAAAAAGGAACAAAAAATCAATGTTGGAGTTTTGAAGAGGTAAAAAAAAAAAAAAAGTTGGAGTTTTGAAGAGGTAAAAAAAGGAACAAAAAATCAATGTTGGAGTTTTGAAGAGGTAAAAAAAATAAAAATTATGGAGTTTTGAAGAGGTAAAAAAAAAAAAAAAAATTGTAGAGTTTTGAAGAGGTAAAAAAAAATAAAAAGTTGGAGTTTTGAAGAGGTAAAAAAAAAAAATAAAAAAAAATGTGGAGTTTTGAAGAGGTAAAAAAAGGAACAAAAAATCAATGTTGGAGTTTTGAAGAGGTAAAAAAAAAAAAAAAAAAAATTGTAGAGATTTGAAGAGGTAAAAAAAAAAAAATGTTGGAGTTTTGAAGAGGTAAAAAAAAAAAAAAAAAAAAATTGAGTTTTGAAGAGGTAAAAAAAAAAAAAAAAAAAAAATTTGGAGTTTTGAAGAGGTAAAAAAAGGAACAAAAAATCAATGTTGGAGTTTTGAAGAGATAAAAAAAAAATTAAAAAAAATTCAGTTTTGAAGAGGTAAAAAAGGAACAAAAAATCAATGTTGGAGTTTTGAAGAGGTAAAAAAAAAAATCAATGTTGGAGTTTTGAAGAGGTAAAAAAAAAAAAAAAAAAAGTTGGAGTTTTGAAGAGGTAAAAAAAGGAACAAAAAATCAATGTTGGAGTTTTGAAGAGGTAAAAAAAAAAAAAAAAAAAAGTTGGAGTTTTGAAGAGGTAAAAAAAAAAAAAGTTGGAGTTTTGAAGAGGTAAAAAAAAAAAAAAAAAAAAATTGTAGAGTTTTGAAGAGGTAAAAAAAAAAAAAAAAGTTGGAGTTTTGAAGAGGTAAAAAAAAAAAAAAAATTGGAGTTTTGAAGAGGTAAAAAAAGAAAAAAATTTGGAGTTTTGAAGAGGTAAAAAAAGGAACAAAAAATCAATGTTGGAGTTTTGAAGAGGTAAAAAAAAAAAAAAAAAAAAAGAGTTTTGAAGAGGTAAAAAAAAATAAAATAAAATTTGGAGTTTTGAAGAGGTAAAAAAAGGAACAAAAAATCAATGTTGGAGTTTTGAAGAGGTAAAAAAAGGAACAAAAAATCAATGTTGGAGTTTTGAAGAGGTTAAAAAAAAAATAAAAAAATTTGGAGTTTTGAAGAGGTAAAAAAAAAAAAAGTTGGAGTTTTGAAGAGGTAAAAAAAAAAAAAAAGTTGGAGTTTTGAAGAGGTAAAAAAAAAAAAAAGTTGGAGTTTTGAAGAGGTAAAAAAAAAAAAAAGTTGGAGTTTTGAAGAGGTAAAAAAAAAAAAAAAAATTGAGTTTTGAAGAGGTAAAAAAAGGAACAAAAAATCAATGTTGGAGTTTTGAAGAGGTAAAAAAAAAAAAAAAAAAAGTTGGAGTTTTGAAGAGGTAAAAAAAAAAAAAGGTTGGAGTTTTGAAGAGGTAAAAAAAAAAAAAAAAAAAAAATTGTAGAGTTTTGAAGAGGTAAAAAAAAAAAAAAAAGTTGGAGTTTTGAAGAGGTAAAAAAAAAAAAAAAAATTTGGAGTTTTGAAGAGGTAAAAAAAAATAAAATAAAATTTGGAGTTTTGAAGAGGTAAAAAAAGGAACAAAAAATCAATGTTGGAGTTTTGAAGAGGTAAAAAAAAAAAAAAAAAAAGAGTTTTGAAGAGGTAAAAAAAAAAAAAGTTGGAGTTTTGAAGAGGTAAAAAAAGGAACAAAAAATCAATGTTGGAGTTTTGAAGAGGTAAAAAAAAAAAAAAAAGTTGGAGTTTTGAAGAGGTAAAAAAAAAAAAAAAAATTGGAGTTTTGAAGAGGTAAAAAAAATAAAATAAAATTTGGAGTTTTGAAGAGGTAAAAAAAGGAACAAAAAATCAATGTTGGAGTTTTGAAGAGGTAAAAAAAAAAAAAAAAAAAGAGTTTTGAAGAGGTAAAAAAAAAAAAGTTGGAGTTTTGAAGAGGTAAAAAAGGAACAAAAAATCAATGTTGGAGTTTTGAAGAGGTAAAAAAAAAAAAAAAAAAGTTGGAGTTTTGAAGAGGTAAAATAAAAAAAAGTTGGAGTTTTGATGAAGAGGTAAAAAAAAAAAAAAAAAAAAAATTGTAGAGTTTTGAAGAGGTAAAAAAAAAAAAAAAGTTGGAGTTTTGAAGAGGTTAAAAAAAAAAAAAAAAAATTGGAGTTTTGAAGAGGTAAAAAAAAAAAAAGTTGGAGTTTTGAAGAGGTAAAAAAAAAAAAAAAAAAAATTGTGGAGTTTTGAAGAGGTAAAAAAAAAAAAAAAGTTGGAGTTTTGAAGAGGTAAAAAAAAAAAAAAAGTTGGAGTTTTGAAGAGGTAAAAAAAAAAAAAAAATTGAGTTTTGAAGAGGTAAAAAAAGGAACAAAAAATCAATGTTGGAGTTTTGAAGAGGTAAAAAAAAAAAAAAAAAAGTTGGAGTTTTGAAGAGGTAAAAAAAAAAAAAAGTTGGAGTTTTGAAGAGGTAAAAAAAAAAAAAAGTTGGAGTTTTGAAGAGGTAAAAAAAAAAAAAAAGTTGGAGTTTTGAAGAGGTAAAAAAGAAAAAAAAAATTGAGTTTTGAAGAGGTAAAAAAGGAACAAAAAATCAATGTTGGAGTTTTGAAGAGGTAAAAAAAAAATAAAAAAATTTGGAGTTTTGAAGAGGTAAAAAAAAATTAAATAAAATTTGGAGTTTTGAAGAGGTAAAAAAAGGAACAAAAAATCAATGTTGGAGTTTTGAAGAGGTAAAAAAAAAAAAAAAAAAAGTTGGAGTTTTGAAGAGGTAAAAAAAAAAAAAAGTTGGAGTTTTGAAGAGGTAAAAAAAAAAAAAAAGTTGGAGTTTTGAAGAGGTAAAAAAAAAAAAAGTTGGAGTTTTGAAGAGGTAAAAAAAAAAAAAAAAAATTGTGGAGTTTGAAGAGGTAAAAAAAAAAAAAGTTGGAGTTTTGAAGAGGTAAAAAAAAAAAAAAAATTGAGTTTTGAAGAGGTAAAAAAAAAAAAAAAAAATATTTGGAGTTTTGAAGAGGTAAAAAAAGGAACAAAAAATCAATGTTGGAGTTTTGAAGAGGTAAAAAAAAAATTTAAAAAAAATTGAGTTTTGAAGAGGTAAAAAAAGGAACAAAAAATCAATGTTGGAGTTTTGAAGAGGTAAAAAAAAAAAAAAAAGTTGGAGTTTTGAAGAGGTAAAAAAAGGAACAAAAAATCAATGTTGGAGTTTTGAAGAGGTAAAAAAAAAAAAAATGATGGAGTTTTGAAGAGGTAAAAAAAAAAAAAAAAATTGTAGAGTTTTGAAGAGGTAAAAAAAAATAAAAAGTTGGAGTTTTGAAGAGGTAAAAAAAAAAAATAAAAAAAAATGTGGAGTTTTGAAGAGGTAAAAAAAGGAACAAAAAATCAATGTTGGAGTTTTGAAGAGGTAAAAAAAAAAAAAAAAAAAAATTGTAGAGATTTGAAGAGGTAAAAAAAAAAAAAATGTTGGAGTTTTGAAGAGGTAAAAAAAAAAAAAAAAAAAAATTTAGTTTTGAAGAGGTAAAAAAAAAAAAAAAAAAATTTGGAGTTTTGAAGAGGTAAAAAAAGGAACAAAAAATCAATGTTGGAGTTTTGAAGAGATAAAAAAAAATAAAAAAAAATTCAGTTTTGAAGAGGTAAAAAAAGGAACAAAAAATCAATGTTGGAGTTTTGAAGAGGTAAAAAAAAAATCAATGTTGGAGTTTTGAAGAGGTAAAAAAAAAAAAAAAAAAGTTGGAGTTTTGAAGAGGTAAAAAAAGGAACAAAAAATCAATGTTGGAGTTTTGAAGAGGTAAAAAAAAAAAAAAAAAAAGTTGGAGTTTTGAAGAGGTAAAAAAAAAAAAAGTTGGAGTTTTGAAGAGGTTAAAAAAAAAAAAAAAAAAAAATTGTAGAGTTTTGAAGAGGTAAAAAAAAAAAAAAAGTTGGAGTTTTGAAGAGGTAAAAAAAAAAAAAAAAAATTGGAGTTTTGAAGAGGTAAAAAAAAAAAAAATTTGGAGTTTTGAAGAGGTAAAAAAAGGAACAAAAAATCAATGTTGGAGTTTTGAAGAGGTAAAAAAAAAATTAAAAAAAAATTGAGTTTTGAAGAGGTAAAAAAAGGAACAAAAAATCAATGTTGGAGTTTTGAAGAGGTAAAAAAAAAAAAAAAGTTGGAGTTTTGAAGAGGTAAAAAAAGGAACAAAAAATCAATGTTGGAGTTTTGAAGAGGTAAAAAAAAAAAATGATGGAGTTTTGAAGAGGTAAAAAAAAAAAAAAAAATTGTAGAGTTTTGAAGAGGTAAAAAAAATAAAAAGTTGGAGTTTTGAAGAGGTAAAAAAAAAAAATAAAAAAAAATGTGGAGTTTTGAAGAGGTAAAAAAAAAAAAAAAAAAATTGTAGAGTTTTGAAGAGGTAAAAAAAAATAAAAAGTTGGAGTTTTGAAGAGGTAAAAAAAAAAAATAAAAAAAAATGTGGAGTTTTGAAGAGGTAAAAAAAGGAACAAAAAATCAATGTTGGAGTTTTGAAGAGGTAAAAAAAAAAAAAAAAAAAAATTGTAGAGATTTGAAGAGGTAAAAAAAAAAAAAATGTTGGAGTTTTGAAGAGGTAAAAAAAAAAAAAAAAAAAATTGAGTTTTGAAGAGGTAAAAAAAAAAAAAAAAAAAATTTGGAGTTTTGAAGAGGTAAAAAAAGGAACAAAAAATCAATGTTGGAGTTTTCAAGAGATAAAAAAAAAATAAAAAAAAATTCAGTTTTGAAGAGGTAAAAAAAGGAACAAAAAATCAATGTTGGAGTTTTGAAGAGGTAAAAAAAAAAATCAATGTTGGAGTTTTGAAGAGGTAAAAAAAAAAAAAAAAAAGTTGGAGTTTTGAAGAGGTAAAAAAAGGAACAAAAAATCAATGTTGGAGTTTTGAAGAGGTAAAAAAAAAAAAAAAAAAAGTTGGAGTTTTGAAGAGGTAAAAAAAAAAAAAGTTGGAGTTTTGAAGAGGTAAAAAAAAAAAAAAAAAAAAATTGTAGAGTTTTGAAGAGGTAAAAAAAAAAAAAAAATTTGGAGTTTTGAAGAGGTAAAAAAAGGAACAAAAAATCAATGTTGGAGTTTTGAAGAGGTAAAAAAAAATAAAAAAAAATTGAGTTTTGAAGAGGTAAAAAAAAAAAAAGTTGGAGTTTTGAAGAGGTAAAAAAAGGAACAAAAAATCAATGTTGGAGTTTTGAAGAGGTAAAAAAAGGAACAAAAAATCAATGTTGGAGTTTTGAAGAGGTAAAAAAAAAAAAAAAAAAATTGAGTTTTGAAGAGGTAAAAAAAAAAAAGTTGGAGTTTTGAAGAGGTAAAAAAAAAAAAAAGTTGGAGTTTTGAAGAGGTAAAAAAAAAAAAAAAGTTGGAGTTTTGAAGAGGTAAAAAAAAAAAAAGTTGGAGTTTTGAAGAGGTAAAAAAAAAAAAAAAAAAAATTGTGGAGTTTTGAAGAGGTAAAAAAAAAAAAAAAGTTGGAGTTTTGAAGAGGTAAAAAAAAAAAAAAAATTGAGTTTTGAAGAGGTAAAAAAAAAAAAAAAAAAATATTTGGAGTTTTGAAGAGGTAAAAAAAGGAACAAAAAATCAATGTTGGAGTTTTGAAGAGGTAAAAAAAAAATTTAAAAAAAATTGAGTTTTGAAGAGGTAAAAAAAGGAACAAAAAAATCAATGTTGGAGTTTTGAAGAGGTAAAAAAAAAAAAAAAAGTTGGAGTTTTGAAGAGGTAAAAAAAGGAACAAAAAATCAATGTTGGAGTTTTGAAGAGGTAAAAAAAAAAAAAATGGAGTTTTGAAGAGGTAAAAAAAAAAAAAAAAATTGTAGAGTTTTGAAGAGGTAAAAAAAATAAAAAGTTGGAGTTTTGAAGAGGTAAAAAAAAAAAATAAAAAAAAATGTGGAGTTTTGAAGAGGTAAAAAAAGGAACAAAAAATCAATGTTGGAGTTTTGAAGAGGTAAAAAAAAAAAAAAAAAAAAATTGAGTTTTGAAGAGGTAAAAAAAAAAAAAAAAAAAATTTGGAGTTTTGAAGAGGTAAAAAAAGGA